>NC_133617.1:28704651-28709651 GCF_048593235.1 Sminthopsis crassicaudata | reverse complement strand
GGTCCATGCCTAGTTTCTGCCATACTAATTTCCAGTTTTCCCAGCAGTTTTTGTCAAATAATGAATTCTTATCCCAAGATTTGGGATCTTTGGGTTTATCAAACACTAGATTGTTATATTTATTCACTATCTTGCCCTGTGAACCTAACCTATGCCACTGATCAACTAGTCTATTTCTTAGCCAATACCAAATGGTTTTGGTGACTGTTGCTTTATAATACAGTTCTAGATCAGGTACAGCTAGACCACCTTCATTTAATTTTTTTTCATTATTTCTCTTGAAATTCTCGACCTTTTGTTCTTCCATATGAATTCTGTTGTTATTTTTTCCAGGTCATTAAAATAGTTTCTTGAGAGTCTGATTGGTATAGCACTAAATAAATAGATTAGTTTAGGGAGTATTGTCATCTTAATTATATTTGCTCAGCCTATCCAAGAGTACTGAATGTCTTTCCAATTATTTAAATCTGACTTTATTTTTGTGGCAAGTGTTTCGTAATTTTGCTCATATAATTCCTGACTTTCCTTTGGTAGATATATTCACAAATATTTTATACTATCGACTGTTATTTTGAATGGAATTTCTCTTTGTATCTCTTGCTGTTGGATTGTGTTGGTAATGTATAAAAATGCTGAGGATTTATGTGGATTTATTTTGTATCCTGCAACTTTGCTAAAATTCTGAATTATTTCTAATAGCTTTTTAGCAGAGTCTTTGGGGTTCTCTAAGTATACCATCATGTCATCTGCAAAGAGTGATAGTTTGATTTCCTCATTTCCTACTGTAATTCCTTGAATCTCTTTCTTGGCTCTTATTGCTGAGGCTAGCGTTTCTAGTACTATACTGAATAGTAATGATGATAGTGGGCAACCTTGTTTCACTCCTGATCTTACAGGGAAAGGTTCTAGTTTATCACCATTACATATGATGTTTACTGACGGTTTTAAATATATGCTTATTATTATTTTAAGGAATAGTCCATTTATTTCTATACTCTCAAGCGTTTTTAATAGGAATGGATGTTGAATTTTATCAAATGCTTTTTCTGCATCTATTGAGATGATCATATGGTTTTTATTAATTTGATTATTAATATGGTTATGCATATATTTTGAAAATAAAAAAAACTTTAATAAAAAATAAAACTGGCATTTGAGCTGAATCTTAAAGGAAGCCAGAGATTATAAAAGGCCAAGATAAGAAGGGAGAGAATTCTAGCACTCTCTGTATAAATTCAGCTACAAATAGATTGATAGCAATATATATATATATATATATATATATATATATATATATATATATATATATATATATATATATATATATATATATATATAGTTTATGTGCAGAAGAAGGTTTGGGAGAAATATAGAAGTTAGCCCATTTTACTGTTAGTTTCCTCCTAGAGATTGGCATTGCATCCAGCTGGTTCTCAAATGTTTTTGTTAGAACATCCAGATGCCCATTTACTGGGAAAAAGCTCAACAAGGTGTGGTATATGAATGCAATGGAATATTATGATGAGTGGGTAAAATCAGAAAAACCTAGAAAGACTTAAATAAATGAATGAAGTGAGCAGTCGCAAGAAAACATTGTACACAGTAACACTAAGTGATCATCAGGTATGATTGACTTAGCTCTTCTTAGCAATACAATGGTGCAAACAATCCCAAGAGATTCATGATGAAAAACACCATCCACATCCAAAGACAGAACTGATGGAGTCTGAATGGAAATCAAAGCATGCTGTTGTTACTTTTTTCTTTTCTTTTCTTGGTTTTTCCTTTTGTCTTATTTATTCTTTCACAACATGATTAATGTGGAAGCATGTTTTACATGATTATATTTGTATAACCTAAATCTTATATATACAAGTATAGATTATACTTGTATAATCTAAATCAGATTGCTTGCTGTTTAGGCATTGGGGAGGGAAAGAAGGGAAGGAAAAAAATTGGAATTCAAAATCTTTTAAAAACTGAATGTTGAAAATTGTCTCTACATATAAATGGGGGGAAAATGAAATACTGTTAATTTTTTTAAAAGAAAGAACATCCAACATAGCACCACCTTTTCCCTAGAGATCTTCTCTCGATCCTACGTGAGAGACCAAATATCTATTTCTTTGCTTATCTTACCCCAGGTTGTACAGAGGAACACATCTGTACTTCCTGTTAGCAGCTGAATATCTGGAAATAACAATTCTCAAGCAGAAGAAAAGACAACCATCCCTCAAAGCTGGATCTTATATTTTAATATATGGGTTAGCCTTCTGTACCCTAATTCTGCCAGCCATGGCTCGAGCTGTTATATAGCAATGACAGAATTGAGTGAGTTTTGTTATTTCTTTTTTATTGTTTCTATTTTCTTTCTTGGCCCCCAGTGTCACAGGAAATTGAAAAAGAAAGGGTCTCTCCCTCCAAAGTATGCTGTGGAACTTCTGACAGTCTATGCCTGGGAGCAAGGTAGTGGGATGCATGATTTTGACACAGCTGAAGGCTTCCTGACAGTTCTGAAATTAATTATGCAGTACAAAGAGCTCTGTATCTATTGGACAGTCAACTACGATTTTCAAAATGAAATCATCAGGGATTTCCTATTGTCTCAACTCAGCAATTCCAGGTACCATTACAAAGAAACCCATTTTTCTTCCCTGATCCCTAAACCCAACGTCAATAACTCAGACTCCCAAGCCCTTTGAGGTGATGACAGCCATGTGATGTTGGAATTAAAAAAAATAGGAATAATCCAGATAAGGAGAAGCCAATACAACCTCAGAAAGGCAGGATCCAGGAATATTCAGTATGGATTATACAGAATAAAATCAGCATAGTGGTGAGCAAGGGAATTAGACAGATAAGGGGGACCTGGTATTCTCTATTCATCTCTCTGGGCCAGAAATAACACCAATTTTAGATTCAGAGGAGACCTAAGGGACCTCAGGCCACAAGGAGGAAGCTGAAGATCTATCTTCTAAGAACCAGCATTTTCATAGACCTATAAAATTATTCAGATTTACCTCTTTTGTTCATAGTTCTACCTTTCTTTCCATCTGAGTAAAAGGAAATAGAGTAGAATAAGATGGGAATTAGAGATAAAAAAGGAATGGAAGAGTTAGAAAAAGGCCACTGATTTCCCACTCCCACATTCTGAGCATTAATATATTGAGTTTACTTAGATTCCTCTAAATTTTATTTGTATTTATTAATTTTCATTAACTTTTATTTTACTAATATTATTTTTAGAAATATGTAATTCTTCTTACCTTCAAACCCTTTCAACTTCTCTATTTCTGTTTAAGGTGTTGCTGTCCTTCCTGTCTACCAGGGTCATAATCTCAGCATTATCATGAATTCCTCTCAAATACATCCAATCTGTTGCCAAATCTTGCAGTTTCTCTCTCTATAGCATCTCTCATGTCCCTCTTCTCTCCTCACATAGCCACCACCTCATTGGCTTTCACCTGGTTTATTTCAAGAGCCTCCAAATTGGTTTCCCTGACAGTGAGTCCATCCTCTATGCTGCTGCTGGAGTGATTTTCTTAACTCCAGATTGGATGGTGTTACAATCCAACTCACTAAACTTTTCTAAAGCCATAGTCTCACCATGTCATTTCTCTACTCCATAAATTATCATTAACTTTAGGATTAAATACAAACTTCTTTGCATGGCATTTAAAAAGTCTTTTGTGATCTAAATTGAGCCTATATTTCTAGCCTTACTCTATATTTTTCCCTTTCATGACCTAGGCAGATAAAACTAACCTCTTTTTCCATGTGATTATAGCCTTTCAGTTACATAGTAGATACTTCACAAACAATTGCTGATTGATTAATTTATTGGCTGTTTAGGCCTGTGATCCTGGATCCAGCCGACCCCACTGGAGATGTTGGTGGAGGAGATCGCTGGTGCTGGCACCTCTTGGCCCATGAAGCTGAAATGTGGTTATCTTCTCTCTGCTTCAAGAGAGGGGACTTTAATCCTGTAAAATCCTGGCAAGTACCGGTGAGTGTTACACCCCTATGGACTACTCTAACCTGGTAGCTCCCCTTAGAGCTACTCTTAATGCCCGTCCGTCGATGGCACGGCTAGGCCACACTTACCCGTCTTCGGGCACCAACCCGGATCCCACAGAGACAGACCACCAAGAGGTAGGGGTGAAGCGAAAGAGAGTTTTATTTTGATATAGCATATATTAATACCCCACTGATGATATGGGGGGAAAAGGAGGGGTCCTCTAGGAACTTGGCATAATGGGATTGGCCCGAGAAGAAGGAGGGAGGCCTTCTAGGCCTTGAAAGCACTAAGGAAGGAGGAGTGGTACCTGGAGTCAGACACCGCCTCACGGGGCTGTGCCCCACCTCCACGTAGGACTCGCCTGCACCTCAGAACCTCTCATCCCTCAGGTCCTCCCACATGCCTTGAACTGCCTTCCTTGCTTCCAGAGGCTTTTTAACCCTTATAGGTGAGAACTTTTGCCTTCCTGGGAAAGTGCCCTAGTAATACCATGTAATACTGTCAGGTTTGTGATACTCCTTATATACCCAACCACACGATTCAGGCAGGCAAGGACTGAAGGTATAATTGTTATTTTCATTTTTATAGATAGAAAAATAGAGGCCAAGAAGTAAAATAACTTGCTCCTCCAGTATTGCATTTGGCTGCCCCCCCAAGCCTGGAACACTTTCTCTCCTTATCTCTATCTATTGACCTCCTTGGCTTCTTTCCTTCCTTCTTTCCTTCCTTCTTTCCTTCCTTCCTTCCTTCCTTCCTTCCTTCCTTCCTTTCTTTCTTCCTTCCTTCCTTGGCTTCCTTCCTTCCTTCCTTCCTTCCTTCCTTCCTTCCTTCCTTCCTTCCTTCCTTCCTTCCTTCCTTCCTTCCTTCCTTCCTTCCTTTCTTTCCTTCCTTCCTTCCTTGGCTTCCTTCCTTCCTTCCTTCTTTCTTTCTTTCTTTCTTTCTTTCTTTCTTTCTTTCTTTCTTTCTTTCTTTCTTCTTTCTT
>NC_133617.1:28611102-28704558 GCF_048593235.1 Sminthopsis crassicaudata | reverse complement strand
AAAGGGCAGCAGTATCTTTGCCAAGAAAATCCCAAATGGCCATGAAGAACCAGATGATGTTGAAGAAAAATTATATGACAGGATTTTCCCAAGGTTCTGAATGGCAAAAACTATTCCACGTGTTTCCTGTGCTTTCAGGACCTCAATGTGATAATAACCCATTCTCTACCAGAAAGGACCAAGTCCAGGGAAGAACATGAGTTCAATATCTACTGCATTTGGTAAAATACTTTCATCATGAAATATTATGCTCATTATCATATCCACTTATGGATAAGAAAACCATTGTCAAAGAGGCTGAATGACCTGTAATCACTGCCTCTGACTGCAGTACTGAGTCTCCCAGCTCTAAATCTCATATTCTTTCAGTAATGCTTCTCACAGGCAACAGCCCATTTTCACAAGGGAAATATCAGACTCATACCCTTTGACCGAACGTTTTCACTGATGCCCTCAGGATATTAATAAAACTTGGACTAAAAAACCATCTGGACAAAAAATATACATGACAGCTTTATCTGTAATAATAAAAAACTGAAAGCAAATACAAAGATTGGAAATGAATTAATGTTATTCTTTGTCATTGTAGAGAGGTAGCATGGGTGAAGGTTGGGAAGACTTAGATAAATGTCCTGCCTCTTATACATACTAGCTGTGTGACCCTGGACAACTGGATTAATCTCACAATTACCCAGGAATCTCTTTAGGATTTTAGGTGGCAGAATGAATTTCCCATCCACAATAGGGAAAAGGATTATTTTCACTGAAAGCTTCCAAACTGATATAACATTAGGCAAGACTGGGTCCCCTATATACAACGCCGAAAATTAATGAGATTAATTCTACAAATAAGAATGTGGTGGAGTGAAAAAAAATGCTAGTTTTGGAGCCACAAGAAACTTAGGTTCAAATCTTATTTCCATCCCTTATTGGCTAAATGCAAACGGGCAAATTTCTTAATACCTCTAAGTCCCAGTTTTAGATGGTCAAAGTAACAAGCATTGGAAACTTTAAAATATTGTAGTTGTAGAGGTGTGTTTCATTTAGAGTTTAGCAAAATTGCAGTTCATAAGGAACAAGGAGAAAGACAACTGATTATAGTTAAGAGAAAAGATCTTCATGTATGATGGAATCATTCTATACTTTGTAAAGGATTTGAAGCTTTTAGTATGAAAGAGAAATAAGAAAAAGCCAATAGAAACAATGAACTACACCCCACTCCAGATTGCCTGGTACTTTCCCCAGACATTTGCTTAACATAAACCAACAAAAGACTGTTAGAACTTTTTTTTAACTTAGGGTAACTTGAACCTCAAAAGTGTTTAGTGATTGTTGGGCAAATAACCACTGCATGGTTATAGTCCAGTGAGATTAATATTTGGGAAATGTTCTAGATTTCAGGTTAAGGTGAAGTCTGACACTGAGTGAACAATCTTTGAACCAGGAAGATTGTCAGCGTTTTTGGAGTCTTTGTGAAATGCATTGGAGACACATCTGCTAATATGAGACAAAAGGTTGCTGCTATGCTTTCTGAAAGCTTAAAGTAGCACAAGGTGATCCTGGGTCCAGACGTTGTGAGACTATAGCTGCTCACTAAAGAGTAAGCCCAGCAGATACATCACACACCAGTGTCCTTGAATGAACTTCATAAAAAACCCTTCCAGAACACAAAGGACACAAAGGATGTCACAGTTGTGAAGTGCTTTGGCTATGTGAGTGCTTTGCTACTATGAACTTTAAGATTGTGTCCATCGAATGGAATATGGGAAGGGGAAGAGTGATAAAAGAGGAAGTGGTCAGTAATGAAACACTTTTCAGGATGGACAGGGTAAAAGGAGAGAGAGAATAGAAAAATGGGGGGAAATACAATTAGCAATAATAATTGTAAAAAGAATTTTGAAGCAAATTTCTCTGAAAAGACCTATTTCTCGAACACAGAGGGAACTGAGTCAAATTTATAAAAAAATGAGCCATACCCCAATTGATAAATGATCAAAAGATATCTATGCCAAAAAAGTATAAATTCATGCACATACAATACCACTACTAGGCTTGAATCCCAAAGAGATTTTTAAAAGGTAAATGACCTATATGTACAAATTTATTTATAGCAGTTCTCTTCTCAGTGCAAAAACAATCAAAAATTGAGGGGATGCCCATCTATTGGGGAATGGCTGAATAAATTGTAGTATGTGATTATAATAGAATGTTACTGTTTTATGGGAAATGATGAGCAGGATGCTCTCAGGAAAAAAACCTGGTAAGTCCTCCATGAATACAAGCAAAGTGAAATATACTGTGTACAAAATAATAACAATGTTCTTGGATGATATTCTGTAAATGGCATTGCTATTCTCAAGTACAATGATCCACAGAATATTGAAGGACTCATGATGAAAAATCCCATCTATATTCAGAAAAGAACTGGTTGTGTCTGAATACAGATTCTCTCTCTCTCTCTCTCTCTCTCTCTCTCTCTCTCTCTCTCTCTCTCTCTCTCTCTCTCTCTCTCTCTCCCTCTCCCTCCCTCTCTCTCTCTCTCTCTCTCTCTCTCTCTCTCTCTCTCTCTCTCTCTCTCTCTCTCTCTCTCTCTCTCTCTCTCTCTCTCTGTCATTCTCTGTCTCTCTGTCTCTCTATTTCTGTCTCTGTTTCTCTCCTGTGTGTGTGTGTGTGTGTGTGTGTGTGTGTGTGTGTGTGGTGTGTTTCTTTCTCACTGTCTCTCTGGCCCTGTCTTTCTCTATCTGTCTCTGTCTCTCTCCCTCCTCTCTTTTATTTTATTTTTCTAAGTTTTTTTTTTAGGGTGGGAGATGTTTTCTTTCACAACATGACTTTTATAGAAATGTTTCACATAACTTCACATGTCCTTTCTTAATGGGGGTTGGGAGTGGGAATTAGGGGAAAAAATCTGGAAAATCAATTGAAGAAAAATTGTTTCAAATATAAATGAAGTGTATTTATTAATTAAATTAAATTAAAAGCTAAATTACTGATATAAAAAGATTATGGTACTCTTTCCTCCCCCTACTCTGAGTATGTTTGTGAAGGATTTATTTTTCCTTTGGGAGTTCACTTAGTACTTATTCAATTTATTTTTCTGATATTAGGGTTATTTAAGCATCCAGAGTCATTAAGTTTATACTTTGTAAGTATCCATCTCTCCTCTAAGTTACAAGTTTTGTTAGCATATAATTGAACAAATCAATTTCCTTTCTTCTTCCATTGTTGAGTGTTTCTTTTTTTATGTCAACAATATGGTTTTCTCTTTAAAAATCAGTGGCTAATTTTATTATTTCACCTTTTCCCTCAAAATTCCACTTCTAATTTTATTTATCAATTGAGTGGTCTTTTGAGTTCAGGTTGGAAAAACTCATATGAGTGCAGTAAGAAGGACAGGAGCATGCTTTTTTAAATATTAAGATTGTAAATATAAACAATTTTGATCAATACATAATGTGAAGACAAAAGGTCACCCCATCACACAAAATTTCCTGCTTTTATGGAAAGAGAGAACAGAGATTCTGCTAACCTACCTGAACATATTCTTCAATGATTAATAAAACCCTAGTCCATTATTCCTCATCCTTTCTCATCCTTCATTATTATAATCCTTCATTATTCCTCATCATCCCTCATCCCTATGATTTTGAACCCCTCTGTTGTCTTCATTCTCCTTTAATTTCTAATCCCAATTATAAGGCAAGGCACAAAACCTCTCTGAAGCTCCATTTCCTCATCTATAAAATGGGTCATAGAATGAGCAGAACCAGGAGATCATTGTACACAGCAAAAACAAGGTTATATGATGATCAATTCTGATGGATGAGGCTCTCTTCAGCCATGAGACAATTCAGACCAGTTCCAATAATCTTGTGATGGAGAGAGCCATCTACACCACAGAGAGGCCTGTGGGAACCAAGTGTGGATCACAACATAGCATTTTTCACTCTTTTTGTTGTTGCTTGCTTGCATTTGTTTTCTATCTTATTTTTCCTGTTTGATTTAATTGTTCTTACATAGCAAGATAATTGTATAAATATGTATGCATATGTTGGATTCGACATATATTTCTACCATGTTTAACATTTATTGGATTACTTGACATCTGGGGAGGGGGTGGGGAAAGAGGGGGGGAATTGGAACCCAAGATTTGCAAGGATTCATGTTGAAAAATTATCCAGGCATATGTTTTGAAAATAAAAAAATTTTAATAAAAAAATAAAATGGGTCACAGATTTAGAGCCAGAAGGAACTGGAGTGATCATTACATCTTTTACTAGTTCAGATTTGCCTTTTTTTCAACTGGCTCAAATTTGTGGGATGTCTGATGATGTTTGAAGCTACCCTCCCAAGAGGCGGTCACTCCCTTAACATTCAAACACCTCAAAACACTTTGATTTTTTTTTCACTTTTTACTGTACTTATCATTTGACCAATCAGCAAATGTTTATTAATAACTAGAGAGCCAGTCTTAGAGTCAGAAGACCTGGGTACCTTTCTGACTCTGCTGAACACTGGTTTTATGATTTTGGGTGGCTCATTTAATCTTTGGAACAGATGTTAATTGACGTTAATGGAGAGAATTCCTTTTCAGAAGTTCCCTTTAGTGTTGAAATCTTAGGTCTGATTCTCCACACCAAAAAAAAGTTCTTAGGTACTATTGATAATTGGATAATTTCAACCAAAGTTTCCTCTGATGGCATGGAGGTGACCCTAAGGACCTAAAAGGCTATAGAAACAAATGACAAGTACTAGCAGTTCCTGCAGACTAGAGTTCAAGTACAATCTTGATGATAGAACATCTCTGATCCAAAAGATTAGATTTAACTAGGTCCATACAGGCACATCATCATAAGGTTGCAGTGGCTCACTTGTATCTGACTCTTATGACCCCATCCCAGGTTTTTTTGGGTAAAGATACTGGAGTGGTCAGACATTTCCTTCTTTACTTCATTTTACAAACAAGGAAACTGAGGCAAACATGGCTACGTGACTTGCCCAGAGTCACATAGTAAGTATCTGAGACTGGATTTGACCTCAAGAAGATGAGTCAAGAAGATTCCAAGCATAACACTCTAACCACTGCACTACCAAGCTACCCCACATAAGATTAGCCTCAGTTGATGTAGTGTTTTGTGGTTGGGGGGAAAGAATGAAAGTAGAGAGAAAGTGGAGTTGACCATGACAACTTCATGACACTGTCTACTAAGGAATGGGGAATTTTATGATCTTATTGGGTAGCCCAGTATTTACACCCAAGGAATCATGGATCCTTGAGCTACTGAGGCAAACTATAAGGTTATAGCTCTAAAGTTAGAAAATAATTTGGAGTTTCCTAGTTCACCTCCCTCATTTTATAGCTCAAACCATTGCATGACTTTAGGCATCAGTTTGACTATCCAATGCCAAAGAATCCAGAATGAATCAGAGAACAGATTTTACACACATTCCACCCACAGGTGATGACAATATGTGTCTTTCACGGTTTAGCTAGTTGATTTATATATTACATGAATCAAAGAAAAAATATGGCTGCTCATTATATAAAGAATAAAGGATCCTTGTTAAAGAGAATGTTTATCATTAACTATAAGAGATAGATAAGGGAGATATCCTTTAGTATAGCTTATTTCATTAAATCAAAAGTACTTGACAGACTAAATGAAGGAGATATCCCAGAGACTGAAACCTTTCATTTCTAGCAATCAAGTCTTTCTTGTACTATAGCAAGGCTGTCCTCCATATATAACATGACGGTGTTTTTGTATGGTTCGGAGGCAGAATAGACATCTCTATCCTGTACTATCCTTCAAACCACTTTTCTCGAAGAGAGATTTTATTCCCTATCAGAAGGAGAAAACAGGAGCTTGGAGCCAGAATGTTAACTATTTGGATTTCCTCAGAGAGAGGGGGTACTAGGCAAGAATTATATCTCTCTGTCTCCTTTAATATTTTTAATCTGGGGTGTGGTTTTCAGTGTCAAACTAAATCTGTGATGGCTGTTCATTATTCAAGAAAGGAAGACATAAGCTTCATATAAGAGACTTGATTCCTTTCTATCAAGTATCACTTCCGTGATGAATACATATCATGGTGGTGGTGGTGGTTGTGTCATTTTTCAGTCATGTCTCCCTCTTTGTGACTCCATTTAGGGTTTTCTTGGCAAAAATAGTGGAGTAGTTTGCCATTTTCTTCTCCAGCTCGTTTGACTGAAGAAACTGAGGTAAATGGGGGTAAGTGACTTTGCTCAGAGTTATATAGCTACCAGGATTTGAACTGAGGAAGATGAGTTTTCTTGACTCAAGGCATGGCATTCTATTCAACACACCATCTTGCTGCCCCAAACTCACATAGCAAGTAGCAAAGAAACCCATTTATCCAAGTCAATGGCAAAACAGAAATCAGAGAAAGAATACACAGGAGGATATATATCAGACAATGCAGAGGGAAGGAGCTTCCCTGTTGAAACACAATAATTTATTTCAGCCAAGAGAGAGAAAGTCCTAGATCTCACCCAAGAGGGAATCCCCCCAAAATCTCTAGCATAGCATGCTGGGATAGTGAGATAATGAAGACTGCTAGTTCTTCTCAGGATGATCTCTTCCCAGAATCTTATTTTCCCTTCTGCAGACTGAAGGGGTTAGTATCAGCCATCTTCTCTCTCAAAGTTTGAAGCCATAAGTACATGAATCCACTGCTAGGTCAAAAGAGATCCAAGATCTTGAAGAGTCAAAAGACATTTGAAAGAGGAGAGACTCTTATAACACTAGACTCTGGGGCTTAAATTATAATACTAATTAAAGGAGCAAAGAAAGATTGAAGAAAACCGGCTATTATCGGTAGTGCTAAAATTTGTACATGGGTCATATACAACAGAATGGAGAATACAAAATAAAATGGAGTCAGTTATATTCTCTCAGAAATTCACTTTAAACAAAAATTAAGCCAGACATTCTCTCACAACATGGAATGGATTAAGAGGTGGTAGATTCCTCTTCCTTGGATGTCTTCAAGCAGAAGATAAATGATCATTTGTCGAGTACTTCATAACAGAGATTTGACATGAATTGGACTGGCTGGCCTATGAGGTCCCTTCCAATTCTCAGATTCTAGTGTTTCTAAGATTTTGTGGCTTAGATCATAGAATCAAAGATTAATAGTTGGAATGGATCTTTTAGTCCAGAGGTATCACACTCACATCCCTAACCAGATTAAACACTAATTGGAATGTGCTTAACAAAATAAATAAAAATGTAATACAATATTGTGAATGTGAGGCTCACCAGGATCCCCCACTGATCTAGACCTATCTCTTCTTTCTACAAAGGAAGAAAAAAAACTACAGCCCAGAGACATTCAGTGTCTTGTCCATGTCAGGGATGGTACTAAGAGCTAGAAATAGGTAAAAATAGTCCCTTTCCTCCAGGAACTTATATTGGAATAGAAGAATAAATGGCAGTAGTTAGATTTAAATTGTGGTCTTATAATTCTAAGTTCAAAGACCTTTTCACAAACTCTCCAAATGTTTTTAAATTTTTTTCTAATTTAAATTTTTGTTTTCCAAATTCTCTTCATTTCTTCACCCCTCCCCAACAATTGAGGAGGCAAGAAATAGACCCGTTATACACGATGTCATTAAAAAAAACATATTTCTACATTAACCATGTTCTTAAAAAAAAGAAAAGAAAGGGAAAAGTAAGAAAAATAAAGAAAAAATGTGTCTCAAAATGCACTCTGAGTCTGGCAGTTCTATATCTGGAGGTGGATAACATTTTTCATCGTGAGTCCTTTGAAACTGTTATGGATCATTTTCCTGATCAGAGTTGCTAAGTCTTTCACAGTTACTTATCTTTACAATATTGCTATTACTGTCTTCATTGCTCTCCTAGTTCAGATAAGTTTATAAAAGTTTTTGCAGGTTTTTCTGAAACCATCCCCTTCATCACTTCTTAGAACAAGTAATAATGGAATATCACAGTTATATATCATAATTTGTTCAGTCATTCCCCAATAGAACAACATTTCCTCAATTTCCAATGCTTTGCTACTGCAAAAAGAGATGCTATATTTTTGGACAGCTGAGTTCTTTTACTTTGATCTCTTTGGGTTACAGATCTTGTAGTGGTCATCAAGTGGTCAAAGGGTAAGTACAGTTTTAAGCTCTCTGAGCATAGCTCCAAATTTTTCACCAGGATGGTTAAACCCGTTCAGTAGCTCCAGTATCCCCCCAAGCATTTGTCATTTTCATTTTCTATTAATCTGATGGGTATTTGATAATGTCTCAATGTTGTTTTAGTTTGTATATCTTTAATTATTAATGACTTAGAACATATTTCTTTCTTTGAAAACAGACTATTCATATCCTTTAGCCACTTATCATTGTGATTCATTCCTTGTAACTAGATGGACGGGGCAGCTAGATGGTTCAGTGGATAGAGCACCAGCCCTGAAGTCAGGAGGACCTGAATTCAAATTTGACCTCAGACACTTAATACTGCCTAGCTGTGTGACTCTGGACAAGTCACTTAACCCCAATTGCCTCAGCAAAAAATAATAATAAAATAATGCTTTTATAAGAGGAAAGGAGAAAAATAAAATATTGTGCAGAACTTAGAACTGTAACAGAACCTCAGAAGTCACCTAGTTTAATCCCCTCCTTTGACAAGAAATTGAGTCCAGAGAAAAATGACTTGTCCAAGATCACAAAGGGAAAATATCCCCTACACAAATAAGTAAATATGAAATATGTACAAAGGCATATAAACTATCTTTGGGGACTGAAAGAACATTAATGAAATCAAGTGAAATAAATTAGGACAGGAAGTGCTATGTAAAGGTGACAGGTTGCTGCCATTACCGTGTGGCATCATTGTCACTGGCATTTTTATCATCCTTGTATTACAATGTCATCATGATGGTGATGATCTTCATCGTTCTGAGACATCATTGTCACTGAGCTGTCATCATTCTGTCATTTTGTCATTGTGTAGTCCTCATCCCTTGGACTTTGAAGGGCAGCGAGATGGCACAGAGCACTGGACTTAGAATCAGGAAGACTCATCTTCATGAATTCAAATACACTCTCAGGCACTCACTAGTTTGTGACCCTGGGTAAGTCACTTAACCCCGTTTGCCACAGTTCCTCATCTGTAAAATGAGCTTGAGAAGAAAATAGTAAATCACTTCAGTATTTCTGCCAAGGAAACCCAAAATGGGGTCGCAGAGAGTCTGAAATGACTGAACAGTAACAATAGTCATCATCGCTTTCTCCTCCTGGATCACTGCCTTGTCCTGGCAGGGGGGCTTGTATAGCTCATTGAAACTCTGAACTATGCCATGCAGGATTAACCAAGACAGAGAGACCATAGTGGAGAGTTCTGACAAAAGCTGATCCTCAAGAAAAGGAAATGGCAAATAAGTCCGTATCCTTGCCAAGAAAATCTAATGGACGAGAACCTGGAATGCTCCATGGAGGTCATGAAGAGAAGGAACGTGACTGACAAGTCATCATCATAGTGTTTGTTATCATTGAGTTATTGTTTATGTTGTTAAAGAAGACACCAACTGAACCCAGAGATCCCCGAGGGGAGAGCTCCTCCAGCATCAAAGGAACTGGGTTTGAATTACATGGTAAGATTTTGAGCATCTAAAAGGATGCTCAAGAGGAAGTTCAGAGCAGAGAGCATTCATGGTTCAGTGCATTCCATCTTGTCAGCAATATAACCCCCAAACTTAGCATATTGCTTGGTTGTTGAGGACATCAGTGATATCACTGAGGGATGGTACCTTTTCCTAAGCCTACAAACCACCAATGAGAAGCTCCTTGAAAGAATACTTTCAAGGAGCAAACACTGGCAGAAATTCCACCTATCCTATAACTGTGAAAAAAGAAGGAAGTCTAGAACCCAGGGACAAAACAGAAAAAGCCTCCTCGCTGTAGGGCTGAGGAAAATCCCAACACATTTTCTTTCATTTTCTGGAATAAGGATATGGCTTCTGCATCTGAGGACTGCCCCATGGCCAGCTGCCTGGGAAACCTCACAGGCAGGGTTCTCTTTCTCCTGACACCATCTCCATTCCCTCCTGGTGCCACAGGTAAGGCAGATGGTTTTCCTGATGTTCTCAGCCTAGGCTACAAGGTCTGGGGCGGGGGGGGGGGGGGGAATCATTCTAAGAATTTTAAAAGAGGAAAAAATGTTGAAATAGGTGTAGGAGGGGAATTAAGGCTTGAAAGAAACTACTTCCCCACTTCCTACATACACACACACACACACACACGCATGCGTGCGCACACACACATCTGTTGTCAGAACTGACTTAGGCTGGAGCTCTCAGATACTCTGTTCAATGAGATAGGTTAGAATATAAGGAAACTCTACTGACAGGTTCTGCTTTAATAGGCAAGGAGGCCTCCAGATTTCACAGAATTCCTTGCTTTACACAGTAGGCAAATTCCCAGAAAGCTGAGATGGGAATATTAGTCTTAGTAGCTGGCCAATTTCAGGCAAGTAATCTCCCTCTTTCTGGGGACTAGTTTTCTTTTTCTGTAAAATAAGAGGACCGGATTTGTCTGAAGGAACAAAGAAAGCTAAATTAAGTCAAAAGACCCAGTTCTGGCACTACCTGGCTAATAAGTTATTTTTCCTCCCTCTGCCTTTGTTTTCTCATCTATTAAACAAGAGGATTGATCTAGATAATCTCCAAGGCTCTTTTTAGCCCTGATATCTCCTGTTCTAAGACTCTTTTCACCCCTGACAATCCATGTTCCAAAATTCCTCCCACATCTGACATTCCTTGTTCTAAGGCCTCTCCCAGCTTGACATCCCCTGTTCTAAGGCCCCTCCTAGTCCTGACATTCCCAGTTCTGAGCCTCCTCCCATCTCTGATGTCCCCTATTTTAAGGCCCTCCCCCAGCTTTGACATTCCCTGTTCTAAGACCCCCTCCCAGTCCATATCCTAAGGCCTGTCCCGGCTCTAAAGTTCTATAACCTCTGCCCACCATTTACTAAAACAACCACAGCAAAACAAAGAATGGCCACCAGAGGGAACCATGTCTTTGGTTCCCTTTGATTCTCCAGCTCCCAGCTGAGAACTGGCATTTTCCTTGGAGTGGGCGAAAGCAGGACCATCCCAGAGAAGGAGGTTGCCTGGGTTCCCCGTTTTCCCCAACCCAGTTTTCCCAGAATCCTGCAATGCATAGTGAGGACCAAAAAAGAACTTTTAAAAATCTCTTCCTCCTCCTGTTCCCTCTCCCCCCTCATTCCCCCCCCCCCAGTCTTTCCCTACCACCTCCTCCTTCCCAGTCACTTGAAAAGTAGAAGATTCCAAGAGAATAATTCTAACAAACAGCTCATTTTGGGTTCAAAAACAATCATTTGTCCGCCTGCTCCTCCTCCTGCTTTCCCTAGTTCTGTTCCTACAGCACTGATTCACCTCATTCCC
Source organism: Sminthopsis crassicaudata (assembly GCF_048593235.1). NCBI lineage: Eukaryota > Metazoa > Chordata > Mammalia > Dasyuromorphia > Dasyuridae > Sminthopsis > Sminthopsis crassicaudata. The sequence continues at coordinate 28,693,119 of NC_133617.1, read as the reverse complement.
TCTCCTTGCAGCCTTGGTTTATCTCTGCCTTTCCCCTCTGGTCAGTTACTGCCCCCAGGATAAGTCTACCCAGCCCTGTCTGGAAGTCCCCTCTGCCATCATCCTGGGCCCTCTCATTCCCATCTGCCCGGACTATTGCACCAGCTTCTTTCTCTTCTCCCTCTAATCTTTCCCCTTCTCAACCAGCCCATTGGACTAAAGGTTCTTTGAGATCAGGAACTGTGTTTTTTGATGTGTATGCCTCCAACATTGAGCACAGTGCCTGGCACATAGTAGGTCCTTAATAAATGCTGATCCACTGATTGACTAATGGATAGTAGAAAGGCCTTCATTATACAAAGAGCCAGATTTCCATCCCTCTGCTGGACCTTCAAGGCCCTCTGAAATTTTACAGCCCCAGCTATAATACCCTATGTGCCAGCCAAAGTAGACTACACTCTGCCCTTCTCAATGTGTTTTGTGCTTTCCTTCCTCTACATACATAGCTCAAGCAGGTCCCTATGCCTGGAATGCCTTCCCTGCCCCTTCTTCCCTGTTGAATTTTAGCCAGCCTTTAAAGCCCAACTGAAATGCTCCTTCCTCCAAGAAATACTCTCCAGTTGCCCTCTTAGAGGCCCTCAAATTTCACAAACACAAATAATTTATTCAGTTAATCAACAAATGTTTGCTAAACGGCAACATGGAGTCATGGATAGAGTGGCCAAAGTCAAATGATCTGGGGTCAAGTCCTACATCTGACACCCAGAGGCTTGTGACTCTGTGAAAGTCACTTATGCCCTCAGGTACCTCTCTAAGATTGGAAAGTGTAAAGCAGGTGGCCAGTTAAATGTACCTTGTGCCCATTCTGCATAGACATAGGCATGTGGCCTTCTTCAAAAGAGAAGAAGCTGCCTGGGGGCCATTTCAGCCTTTGTATGCTCAGTACATGGCACAATGTCTAGCAAGTAGGAGGAGAGACAGGCAGACAGAGAAAGACAGAGAAACAGAAACAAAGGAAGAGAAAGGAAGAAGAAGAAGAAAAAGAAGAAGAAGAAGAAGAAGAAGAAGAAGAAGAAGAAGAAGAAGAAGAAGAAGAAGAAGAAGAAGAAGAAGAAGAAAAGAAGAAGAAGAAGAAGAAGAAGAAGAAGAAAAGAAGGAGAAAAGAAGAAGAAGAAGAAAAGAAGAAGAAGAAGAAGAAGAAGAAGAAGAAGAAGAAGAAGAAGAAGAAGAAGAAGAAGAAGAAGAAGAAGAAGAAGAAGAAGAAGAAGAAGAAAGAGGAGGAGGAGGAGGAGAAGGAGGAGGAAGAAGAAGAAGGAAGAAGAGGGAATAAGGAGGAGGAAGAAGAAAAGGGGAAGGGGAAGGAAGGGAAAGAGATGGAAGAGAAGGGAAAGAGATGGAAGAGAAGGGGAGGACAGGGAAGGGAAAAGGAGGGGAAAGAAAGAGGCATACAGAAATAAAGAGAGAGAGAAAGAAACAAAGAAACAAAAAGAGAGGGGAGAAAGAGACAGAAAAAAAGAGAAATTAAGGGAAAGGGAGAGAGACAGAGAAAGAGACAGAAAGACAGAGACAGACAGACAGACACACAAACAGAGAGGGGGAGAGAGAGAGAGAGAGAGAGAGAGAGAGAGAGAGAGAGAGAGAGAGAGAGAGAGAGAGAGAGAGAGAGAGAGAGAGAGAGAGAGAGAAGCAGAATACTCTCAGATTTATTAAAGTAAATGCTAAGAACATAAATTCCAGTAAGCAAGGCAGTCCTTATTCCCTATAAGAGCCTACATTGTGAGGGGGAAATACAACATAAGATGAGAATCCGGAAAAGGATTGAAAAGAGGGTACATGAATAGGAGGTGGGGAAGTTGGCAGAAGTCTGATCAGAGAGTGTCTTCTAAGCAGCTAAAGCATGGCTAGAGCCCTTTCCAAAATAATGGTTTCGATAAGTGAGTCACCAGTCAGAAGACTGGGATCTTGGAGGAAGGCTTCTCCAAGACAGAAATTAATTAGTAAATGCTTGCAGATTGAATGACTGTTTGGTAGAGGAAGTCTCCTCACCAGGAGTTCCTCAGGACAACAGGACAACAGCAGTGGATAGAGGGCTGTGATTGGAATCAGGAAGACATCTGAGTTCATATTTGATCTTAGATACTTACTAGCTGTGTAATCCTGGTCAAATTGTTTCACCCTGTTTGCCTCAGTTTCCTCATTTGTAAAATTATTTAGAGAAGGAAATGGGAGACCACTCCAGTACCTCTGCCAAAAAACATCCTAAATATGGTCAGAAAGAATTGGATGCTAGAGAAATAATTGAATAAGTAATTGTCTATAACCCATTTGCAAAATGAAGGTATTGAACTGTATCAAAGCTTCTTAAACTGTGGATCACAATCCCATCTGGAGTCATGTAACTGAATGTGGCGATCTTGAAATAATGATTTATTATCAGTAAATTTTTGATTTGTTTTATATACCTATTATACCCAGGGTAGCAAAAAAACATTTCTCAGGAGAAAAGGGACAGTGAATGGAAAAAGTCTAAGCCCTAGATTCTAAGGAGAAGAGAGATGGTCTTGTTACTCAGGACAAGGATCTCGCTCATGATCAAGAGTTGATCCATGAATGATACCTCCCTGCCTCGCCCCCAGGCCTCAGTTTCCCCAATAGCTTTAGAAAGCAGCAGGAAGGAAAGCATTGCCATTGGAAATGGTATTTATCCTGAAACTCACAGCCCTTTGGAAGATCTAAAGTGATATTACAATGTAAAAACACACGAGGGCACTCTATTCAACCAGCAATAAAGGAAAAGTTTCAAATATTAATTAGGTTTTCACATTTTATAGAGAGAGAGGAGCTTTATTCACTTTTTGTTTATGGTGGTGAAGGCTGACTCCTGCTTCTAGGGATATTGGTCACTCTGGGGCCCTATCATTAAGTCAATCATTAAGCATTTATTAAATACTTACTGCATGCTTGGAAATTTAATAAATGCTTGTTGATTGGTTGATTTACTGGCACTGTGCTAAGGGCTAGGAACAGAAAGACAAAAGTGAGACAGTCTATGCCCTTCAGAAGGAACATCCAAGAAAGCCCTTCAGAACAGCTGTACTATAGCAGAAAGAACCTAGTTTTGGATTCAAATCCTGCCTCTGACTTTTAGGCAGAATTTGAGTGGGGTCTTTTGGGAAGGGTTGGAGTTAAAGGGATTAAGTAAGAGACAGTTTGGCAGAATAATGGGGAAGAATGTTATAAAGTCTGGAGACACATGGATTCGAGTCTTGCCTTCTTCAATGAGTGATCTCAGCTCCAAGCGAAAGTTTCCTTTTGTAAAATGGGGTTAATAATCCCTATGGCACTTGTGAGAACTGAGATAATACGGGTAAAACGTCTGGTAGAACAGCATGTGAGCTAAGTTTCAGCTGTGTTTGTAACTACCTCTGTGACTCTGGGAGTGTCAGTTAAGGCTGGGTAGTAACTTTCTCCTCTGTAAAATTCATGCTAGATGAAATGATTTCTAAGACCCTTCCCAGTTCTGTTCTAAGGTCCCTCCCTGATCTGACATTCCCTGTTCTAAGGTCCCTCTAAGGCTCTGTCATTTTACTTACTAAAGCCCCTGGGATTCCTATATTTCAGTATCCTTTGGAGTGCTTGAGGCTCCCAGCCTCCCCAAGGTTCAGGCACTTAGTGTCTAACTGGGGCAGGAGCTGTGGTCAAAGGCAGCAAGATGCCATCTCTCACTGGCCTAGCCTTCTGCCAGAGCCAGGTGACTTCCACTGACTTCTCAGGGAAATCAGAAGCAGATTTATTAGCTCTCTATTCCTTCTCCCAATCACATGGGAAATAACCTCCTTCAAGTCCCTATACATTTGAGGTCATTTTTCTCAGTCACAAGGCCTTTACAAGGGCATGGTCAGTGTGACCAGGGCTAAGTACCAAGTAGGGGAGGAAAGAAGGGGGGTTTTAAAGGCCTGTTTGAGTCTTTTAAGCTCTGGGTTTGAGAAAAAAAAAGTCAAATTGGGACAATACATTCTTACTGAAGCCTCAGAAACCATAGAATCCTATGGTATGTTCCCAGGCTCGTAGGCCTTTCCTTCAGAGGATTTAATCCTGAAAAGATCCCAAGATTTCGTATAATTCAACCTTTTTGCCACATCTTTAGTCATCTACCCTCATGGTACCTAGGACAGGGCTTTGCACATTAGGGGTAACTTTTCTGTGATCTGAGCAGTGTGGAGAGAAAGGGGGTTTCTAGAGCATTTAATTACAATTTACTCAGGGATGAAAAGGGAGCCGGGTATCCGGGTCCCTGAGAACTTTCAGCCTAAAACAGATGGAAAAGTAGGCAGGTCCATGAGATCCTCACAGCAAAAAAAAAAAAAAAAAAAAGAACTATCAGCTCAATTCAATGATCATTGATTAAATGCCTGCTGAGTCCAAGGCAGAGGAAACAGCATGGAAAAGTTGGGAGGCAAGAGCAGGCTATGTAGCTAGGAAGGCCTGGAGCTTCAAATCCCACCCCTAATACACATTCACTATGGGGCTCCAAGCAAACGACTTCATCTCTCATTGCCCTAGCCAACTCTAAGATTATTAAACTGCAGAGCAGCTGCAAGTCAGCACAGGGGGAAGAATTTTTCTCCTTGGAAAGCACAGGTACGGTTAAGAAAAAAATGTTGGCCAACAGGAAGACAAAAACAAAAACTGGACCTGCCCTCAGTGAGCTTATTTTCTACCAGGGGAATTGAAAGGTGCCATGGAAAGATTACTTGTGCTAGACTGCAGATGATGGTTGGAATTCCTGTCCTGCTACTTTAAAAGTGTGACCTTTCAACTTTCAGGACATGACTCTCATCTGTAAAACAAGGAGGTTAGACCAGATGTTTTCTGAAAAAATCCCTTCCAGCTCTACATCTCAAAACTTTAATGAGTTGTGTGTATGGGAAGGATTCAAAGCTTCCAACCTCTTATTTTAACAGATGAGGCTGAGGAGGAATGGTCCTGACAAAACTCTGTATTCCTGCCAGACTGGCCTTCTTGCTCTTCCCTGAATAGGACATTCCCATCTTGGAATCTTTGCTCAGACTCTCCTTCTTTGCCTGGGTTGTTCTCCTTTGTCACACATCTGCCTTTTGGAACCCCTTGGGCAGCACCTCAGCTGGAAGACTGCATAAAGGAGTCCTTTCCTGAAGTGCTAGTTTTGTATGTAACATATATTTGTGCTCCTGGTGCTGTGCCTGACACGTGGTAAAGAATAAATGCTCTGTATGGAGTCCCTACCATTACAGTGTGCCAATAAGACTCTCTCTGTAATATATCAGCTTTGTATCTATGGACTTGGAAGCTTGTATGTATCGACTTATAAGGCCCTCTCTGCACTATACCAGCTTTGCATGTATTGATTTGTAAGACCCTCTGTGCACTATACTAACTTTATATGGATCGACTTGTAAGACCCTCTCTACACTATATTAGCTTTGTATCTATGGAATTGTAAGACCCTCTCTGCACTATACCAGCTTTGTATGTATCGACTTGTAAGAAGACCCTCTCTGCACTTTGTACCTATGGAATTATAAGACCCTCTCTGCACTATATCAGCTTTGTATTGACTTGTAAGACCCTCTCTTCACTATACAACTTTGTATTATAGACTTGTAAGACTCTCTCTGCATTATACAACTTTGTATCGACTTGTAAGACTCTCTCTGCACTATACAACTTTGTATTATAGACTTGGAAGACCCTCTCTGCACTATACCAGCTTTGTATGTATTGACTTGTAAGACTCTCTGCACCATACAACTTTGTAGTATAGACTTGTAAGACCCTCTCTGCACTATACAACTTTGTATTATAGACTTGTAAGACTCTCTCTGCATTATACAACTTTGTATTATAGACTTGTAAGACTCTCTCTGCATTATACAACTTTGTATCGACTTGTAAGACTCTCTCTGCACTATACAAATTTGTATTATAGACTTGTAAGACTCTCTCTGCATTATACAACTTTGTATCGACTTGTAAGACTCTCTCTTCACTATACAACTTTGTATTATAGACTTGTAAGACTCTCTCTGCATTATACAACTTTGTATCGACTTGTAAGACTCTCTCTGCACTATACAACTTTGTATTATAGACTTGGAAGACTCTCTCTGCATTATACAACTTTGTATCGACTTGTAAGACTCTCTCTGCACTATACAACTTTGTATTATAGACTTGGAAGACCCTCTCTGCACTATACCAGCTTTGTATGTATTGACTTGTAAGACTCTCTGCACCATACAACTTTGTAGTATAGACTTGTAAGACCCTCTCTGCACTATACAACTTTGTATTATAGACTTGTAAGACTCTCTCTGCATTATACAACTTTGTATTATAGACTTGTAAGACTCTCTCTGCATTATACAACTTTGTATCGACTTGTAAGACTCTCTCTGCACTATACAAATTTGTATTATAGACTTGTAAGACTCTCTCTGCATTATACAACTTTGTATCGACTTGTAAGACTCTCTCTGCACTATACAACTTTGTATTATAGACTTGGAAGACCCCCCTCTGCACTATACAAATTTGTATCGACTTGTAAGACCCTCTCTGCACTATACAACTTTGTATTTATCAGCTTGTAAGACCCTCTCTGCACTATACAACTTTGTATTGACTTGTAAGACCCTCTCTGCAGTATACCAGCTTTGTATGTATCGACTTGTAAGACTCTCTGCACCATACAACTTTGTAGTATAGACTTGCAAGACCCTCTCTGCACTATACAACTTTGTATGTATCAACTTGTAAGACTCTCTCTGCACTTTGTACCTATGGAACAGTAAACCCCTCTGTGCACTGTGCCTCACCAATCTCAGCGTCATCCTCATCTCCTTCCCCTACAACCTTAGACATCCCTCATGGATCAATAAGCACCGAGAGGGAGCTCTTCCCTGCAGGGAAACTGCACCTTTACTCCCTTGTTCATCTCCTCCCATTCTGTGGCACTGATTTTCCCTTCAAGAATTTTTTTTTTTTATGTTTTTCCTTTATTAGAAGTAAACTTCTGGAAGGCAGGGACCATTTCGTTTGCTTCTATTTGTACTTCTTGTGTTATGCCTGACATATAGTAAAGAATAAATGCTCTATTTACCTCTATGGTATTCCTCCCCACTTACTATGTGCCAAGCATTGGGCTACATGCATTCCAACAGCCCTTCAAGTCAGATGTCATGATGCCTGTTTTATAGTGGAGAGAACTGAGTCAGAGATGAAAATATCTTGCCCAAGATCACGCAGCTAGTGTCTGAGGCTGCATTTAAAGTCAAGTCTTCTTCGCTACAAGCTCAAAGCACTGGAAAACCTAGCTGCTGCTGGCGGGATTTGGAATTTCTGATTAGCAGTGGAGCCCTCTCCACCACAATCCAATGGGTTAAAGCCATTTCATGATCAGGAAGGACTGGTTTGGTAGATGAGGTCGGGCCAAAAGTGGCCCCAGCTTCTTTGTTCCTACATTAATGTCAGAACCAGTCCCCAACCCCCTTTCCCTAAGTCCTAGTGGCTGGGAGGCCTCCTGGGCATCGGGGAAGGGAGGGCTCGGATTTTTGCAATCCTATACTCTGGGGAACACACTGGGAAGTCCCCCGACCTCCCGCCTCGCCGGTCAGTTGCATGGCTCCTTCTGCCTAGAATAAACACAAGGCTCAAGGTGGTCCCGTCATTTTCCCAGCTGGCCTGTGTTATTTCCCCCTCCGCTCTTGCTTTCTTGAGGCACCCAGCCAGCGCCTGACCAGCAGGGGAAGGGACAAGTCTTTGTAGAATGGGAGTGGATTGGGGGATGCCAAGAGTGCCTTGGCAGCTCCCATCCTGCACAACAGACAGAGCAGATATAATCCAGCCCCCACGCCATCCCACCTAAAGCCGGGAGATTCCGTTCCTCCTCTGACTGGGAATTAGGACTCCTGACTTCCTTTCCCCAGCAGCTGGCCCCTGGGAGGGAAGGGTGGTGGAGAGGCCCCTTCCAGTTACCTTGGAGACAAACAAGGCGGGGAGGCATCTCCTAGACCCTCTGAGCCACAGGGGCTGGGCAAGAGTGATGGTGCCCTTCCAGGGCTTTAATGCCTCCTCAGCAGGGGGGCTGCAGCTCTCCCCGCCCCAGCAGCCCCTCGGGGACCACGTCTCCGTATCGACAGTGAAAACCAGGTTGGGGGGTGGGGGATGGTCCTTCCCACTCCAGGCCTGGCCTGAGGAGCCGGGGTTCGCCAGGACAAGGGGTGTGCGCTGTCTCCTCCCCTTTCTCCTCCTCCGCGGCCCCCTCCCCTCCCCTCCCTCCGCCCATCCCCTCCCCTGCCCGGAGCAGCCGCCGTTGCCTTCCAGCGGGAGGATCCGGGTGTCAGTCGGTCCTGGGAGAAGCGCTCTCGGGTGCGGGTCTGGCAGAGGGATCGGCGCCCCCTCCCCGACCCCGGGCTCCCACCCTGGGGGCCGCTGCCTCAGCCAGCGGTGGAGGAAGCTGAGACAGGGAGAGCTAGAGCCGGAGCTAGGAGGAGGAGGAGGAGGAGGAAAGAGAGGGAAGGGAGGAGAAGAGCGGCCGCGGCCAAGAGCGGGGAGGACGAGAGCGGGGAGATCTGGCGGTAAGGAGAGCGCTCCGCGGGGAAGGGAACAAGGGAGCCGCGAGGGAGAGCGGCTGCCCGGCCGACACTTCGCCCTCAGCTCCCGCCCCATGCCCAGCCCTTGCTCGCCACACCGGGGAAGGGAACGGAACCCACCCTGTCTGGGAGGGGGAGGGGGGCGCCCCCCACCAAAGCAACAGACTACGTCTGCGCCTGGAGGCAGCGGCTCCCCAATCCCCCGGGACCCGGCACGCAGCGCGTTCTCCTCAGGGCGCTCTCTCCCCCAGCCCCCCCCCCCGTCAGCCCTCCTCCAGACGGCCAGGAGGTCCAGCTGCGGGGCTCGGAGACCCCTGGGCTGCGGCGGGGGCTTGGTGGGGAGGGAGCCGGGAAGCCCTCCGGCCCATTGGCCAGCGTCAGGTTCCCCCCCTCCCGCCCCGGCTGGAGCACCAGCCTCCAGGTGCTCCCCCCCCCCCGCCCAGCTGTTGTTAAGCGCCCTCTCCTGCGGGCACCCTCCCCTGGGGCTCCCCATTGTTCTCTGCCGCTGTCTCTCTGGGGAAGAGGGTCGGGAGAGACGCGCTCTTAAAGAGCCCTCTCCCTTTCTTGTCTCCCCCGCAGGTCTCCATCGCAAGTGGGCTGAGGGATCGCCGCCGCTCCTCTGTGCTGTCGGGACCCGGCTGGGCCAGGTGGGGGAGGCCAAGGCACCGCCTTCGGTGACCTCAAGAGCCTCCTCATCTAGGGAGGTCACTGGGTGGGGCCGGCGAGGGGGGGAGGCAGCGGAGGGTCCATTCTGCGGCTCCTTGACCAAGTCCGGCAGAGCAGGCGGCTTCCTGACCCTCCCCTCTTTTGGGGAGGGGGGCGGGGACACCCCCTGCAGCATGAGCGGGGAGCCAGGCCTGGGACAGGGCCGTCGGGGGGGCGGCCCCGCAACCGGGTGATCCGCCTCCCCTAGGCAGACAGAGGCGGCGACAGGGCCGCGCTGCCGCCGCCGCTGCTGCTGCTCCGGGCGATGGCTGAAGCTGGCACCGGGAGGGACGCAGACGTGGTGCCTTCCAGGCCCTGGGCCCGCCGGGGCTGATGGCCGGGGGAGGTTGAGGCTTAGTCCACTGATGTGAAGAGAGGCCGCCCGAGAGGGAGAAAGAAGAGGAGGAAGGAGGAAGGGGCCAGCCAGGATCGCAGGGGCGTGACCCCACCCTCCCTTGCCGGGATTTTGCCCGAGATTGGTGCCTTCCGGGATCGCGGGACCCAGGAGTCCGGGACCCGGCCCCTCCAGGTGGAGGCGGGAAAGCCAGATCGAGGGGGCCGGCTTCTGGCCCCTCTTGTAGCATCAGGCCTGTGGAGGCCTGAACTGGACCATTCACCGACTCATGGACGTCAGCTGCTGCAGGCTACCTCAGCAGAAGGTGGTTTAGCTGGGGTCAGGGAGGCCTCGTTTGCTTCCTGACCCCTTCTCCTGTGAGAGGAAGGAGAAGGGACCATTGGACTTTCTCAGCCCTCCACTCCCCCTCTCCCGGGGACCCTCAGGTGTGGTTGCACCATGGCCAGGCCAGGCCCCGGGGCACTGATCTCCATCAATGGTCTGGGTTTCCCACCCCAAAACCTGGCCAGGGTGGTAGTATGGGAATGGCTGAACGAATACAGCCGCTGGCGTCCCTACACGGCCACCGTGTGCCACCACATCGAGAATGTGCTCAAGGAGGACGCCAGGGGCAGCGTGGTCCTCGGACAGGTGGACGCCCAGCTGGTGCCCTACATCATCGACCTGCAGTCCATGCACCAGTTTCGCCAGGACACAGGTAAGCTTTCCTCCTGGGGAGCCCAGCAATAGGATCATCAATTTCCCATTGAATTCTGGGACTTTTGTTCTTTTTTTGTACAGAAGATCAAAGGTCAAGAAACCTGCCCCATGTCCAACAGGTAGTTCAGATTCAAGCCCAGAGTCACTGGCTGAGATCCCAGGTGCTTTCTCTTTATATCATATCATGCTCTCCTTCCGTCCCACCTTCCACTGCCCTCTGAAGGGGAAGCTGACCTCCACTGTCACCCCTGTGGTCAGAGCTCAGTGTCAGGGGCAGGCTTAGATTAGATAGTGGGTCTACAGAACCTAATCCCAGAAACGTCCAAAAAGAGGAGTTCAGTAAGCTAGAATTGCCAGTCTTAGGTCTCTCCTGTCTGAAGCTGGCCAAGGGGCAGTTATGTAGATGGTATGGTGGATCGCCAGCTGAGTGATTCTGGGAAATTCACTTAAACCCTCTCAGACTCAATTTCCTCTTCTGTAAAAGGACAAAAAGTGGCTAATAATAACATCTACAACAAAAGGGTGTTAGAAGGAGTTGATTCTCATTTGATTATGAGCTAACACCGATAAATGCTTTGTAAAGTTTAAGGTATTGTAGAAATGAGTGATTACCCTTAATATGATTAAATTGCTATTATTAATACATGAGAGCCAACTGAGTTGTAGGATTGAATAGGAGCCCTCTTGCCCCTAATGTCATCAATCTAGAGCTACAAAGGAACTTAGAGGTCACTGAGTCCAATTCTTTCATTTCACAGATTGGGAAACTGAGGCCAGAAATTATTTGTCTGAGGTAGTAAGTGACAGACTGCCATTCAGACTCACATTTCCTGACTACAAGTTCAAGAATCTTCCTCCCCCCTGCTATTCTGCCTCTCCCCTTTACTGGCAGGTGATCTTAGGCAAGTTATATCTGGTCTCAGTTTTCCAATCTGTAAAATGGAAATCTAAATACCTGAAATCCTTCCCATACAGTAGCATTATAATTAACCTACACAAGTGGATGCTGTTTCTGGTTTGTTTGGGGTTTTTTTTTTGAGGGGAGGGAGCTTTTTTGTGAGTCAAGGCTAGGTCACTTGCCCAGTATCACATAGATATTAAGTATTACATATCTGAGGACACATTTGAACCATGTCCTTTTGACTCCAAGGCCAGTGCTAAAATATTATCAATACTTGATACTTAAATATCAATATTTAAAATTAAATGTTAAATGAAAATTAAATCTTATCAGTACTTGAGGGTTGTACATTTTTCTAGTTTGTACATGAACTCATGTCCTTTTGAATCTAAGACCAATATTCTATTCTAAAGATTCTTTATAAACCATTAATTTTTACCTTTCATATTTACTTGTGTAACATTTAAACCTTTGCAGATTGTTAGACAAATGTAGTACTTAATATTATCAATACTTGATACTTAGTTATTAATTTTCAGGAAATATTATCAGTACTTGATGTTTAAATATCAATATTTAAAATGAAAAGTAAATATTATCAATACTTGAGGGTTTCTAGTTTATACTTTATTTTTTGTGGGGCAGAACCTGGGAGCCATTCTGGCTCTGGATCAGAGTAGAGGTAGCAGACCACTCCCAAAGAGAGGATTACAACCAGTCGCCAACCTTGAGACTGCCCAGGATTGTCAGACTAGAGTGCGTCTCCACGGGGCAGAAAATGGTGAAAAGCAGTTTTAGGACTGGGCAGATATCCAACCTGTTCTCTGTCTTTCTCCTTCTCCCCCTGGTGCCTGCCATCCCTATTTTCTGCAGCTTTCCCGGGAGGAGAGTGACCCTCTGGGATTCTAGTGTACTCCACTCTGGGGATATTGAGTCTGGGGCTCCCTGGACTGTAAATGGGATTGTGGGGGAGGGTGGAACCAGAGGGAAAAGAGACAGACAGAATAGAGGTGCTAGACTCCAAATGCTTAACAAAGACCAGAAGTGGAATTCCCAGTCAGAGTATTGACGTATGTCGGGCTGAGCCCTGCAGCCCAAGAGATATGGAGAACTGGAGATTTGGAGCTCAGAGGGGATGTTAGAAACTCGGTGCCAATCATCCTTTACCTTTTTGTACCTATCCTGGATCCCTTTGGCATTTTATGCCCTTCCTATCGGGTCACTCAGGTGGTGCAGTGGATAGTGTGCCAAGCCTGGGGAAACCTATGGATCCCTTCTGAGAATCATATTGTTGAATGTATATAATGAAAAACTGAGGGTTACTATTAGAATGAACTATGGCTTTCAAATAGTTTCTTTTAAATTCTGTGACCCTAGGTTCAACCCCCTTGGATCTAATATGGCCTTCTTGGGTTAAAGATGAGGGTTAGAGAAGTTACTAATCCAAAATCACACAGAGAGCAGCATCTCTAAGAAAAGGACCCTGAGTTTTTTGTTGCCAAATTCAGCTCCTTTCACATAATCGGGCTCAAAAAACATATTTGGGGGATGGAGGCAGCCACATGAGGGGAGTGACCTGGCTCAGACTCAATTGTTCTCTGTCTATACTATTTCATGGTAAACCATTTAACTCCTTCTGGCCTCAGTTTCCTCCTCTGTAAAAATGAGCATTTCAGGATAGAAGGTCTCTGTGGTCCCTTCTGCTTTAACCAGAGGTTTATGAGGATGGACTGAAAAATATGTGGGTTCTGCTATCCAGCATGGAACCCCAAAATTTGGGAGGGGCAGCACAGAGAAAGGAAATATGGCTCAAGTGTTGGTTGGAGTAGGGTTATGTTGTTTTGTAGAATGGTGGAAGAGAGAATGGTGTTAGGCCAGGTCAACAGATGTTCTATTTTACATAGCAGGGAGGAAACACGTAGAACCTTTGACTCTAGGTTATTGTTGTTTTTCAGTCATTTCTGACTCTTCTTGATTCCATCTGGGGGTTTTTTGGCAATGGAATGGCTCACAATTTCCTTCTCCAGCTCATTTTACAGATGAGTAAACTGAGGCAAAGAGGGTAAAGTGTGATTTGCCTAGAATTACACAGCCAGTAAATGTGTGAGGCTATATTTGAACGCAGGTATTCCCGACTCCAGGCTTGGCACTCTTTCCACTGCACCACCTAACTGACCCAATAGGGAGGGCATAAGATGAGCTCGAGATATCGATTGGCTGGCTTGCCTGTGGATGAGTATATGCATATATCTAAGCAAATATGTGCCAACGAGGGCTCCTATACATATCCTGGCACCTTATTGGGGAAGGGAGCAGTTGTCCACATCCTCCTTGCCTCCTCTAAGACATCCCTTGTTGCCCTTGGCAGACCCAGACGGGGTGACATTGCAGATGGACAGAGATGGGCAGAGAACGCCATCTCCCAGCGTCATTATCCTGGCCTGTCTCAGAAGGGGAGCTGAGGCTCTGACAGAGAACTCTAATCCCCGTGTGTGTTTGGGGTATGGGTACACCCTGTGTGCAGGGGGCACAACTTTTCTCCTGAGGATCATGGAGAGTGGAAGCTTAGATATTTTGTTAAGGCTTGTTTAGTCTCAATTATGGCTCTCAGGAGTAGGTTATACCCAGAACGATAAAGTTCTCAGTATGTCTGATGTCTCCTCCCTGCCATCAGGCTACCATCCCCTATTCTCATTCCAGACCATTCTCTATCCATCTCTCTGTCCCAATTAGCCTCCCATAAGACTGATAAGCTACCCCTAAATAAAGTGTTTTAAAAATGACCTGGGGGTAGCTAGGTGGTGCAGTGGATAGAGCACCAGCCCTGAAGTCAGGGGGACCTGAGTTCAAATCTGGTTTCAGACACTGAACACTTCCTAGCTGTGTGACCCTGGGCAAGTCACTTAACCCCAATTGCCTTAGAAAAATAAAAAAAATGGTTTAATTCACCTTCTTTTCAAGAGGGGACACCTTTACTTAGAAAGCTATAGATCCTGACTGAAGAATTTTTCTCTGATGATAACTTTCAGTTACTGCTCGAGGCATCAAGGGGACAAGAGACCCTCATATCATGTAGCAGAGAATTGCCACTTTTTTCTACACATAAAGCCAGTTCATATAGAAGCCCCTTAGACCTTAGGCTTTGTGTCTGTTCCCTGAGGCGGGGAAGGTAGAAGAGAGAGAGGAGGAAGATTCTTACTGGTATTAGCTAGACAGAGGGTCCCTTCTTTTCCTACCTTCTAGCTCTGTGAATTTTGGTTTTTTGAAAATCTCCTGAGCCTTCTCCAACCTTTTCTTCCCCTTCCAGAGCAGGCTGTTCACACAACAGCCACTATCTATTTTCAGGAAAAGAGGGACACACATACACACACACATACACACACACACACACTCCCATCCCAGGTCTGCTGGGACCCTGCCAAGCTTCCCAACAAGAGAGGCCTGGAAACCTACCCGGCTTGGCGGGGGGTCCAGGGAGGGATCCAGGGGCTTAGCACGGAAGCCTCCATAACTTCTGGTTCACACCCTCTCCCATCAAGCAAAAATGTCAGGAAGTGAACCCCTTTCCCCTTTGTCAAGGGCAAGGGAAAGAGGCTTGGAGGTCTGAATTCTAATCCTGGCTCTTGCCACTAAGGCACACCTCAGCCAAGTGAACTCTCCCAGAGCCTCTTTTTTGCCTCTGACATGAGCCAGGGGGACATCTCTAAGGCCTAGTGGAGCCCCTAATCCATGGAGGATCGCTCAGGTCCTACTCTCCTAGAATAGACAATCCTATAAAAACAAAGCAATATGGAAGCGTAGAAAGCCCCCTCCTTCTGTGCCTTTGCCCACTTAGATTTGCTGTCTGTCAGAGCTGTCAGGGAGACAGCTGTCAGGTGGCCCCACCACCTCATTTTACAAATGAGAGAAACCCAGATCCAGGGAGTGAAAGGGACCATCCCCCTGGGTTAGGGCATGGGTCCTTGGACAAGATACATGTTCTTCAGCCATGTTGCAACCCAAGCCTTCCCGATCCCAAAGGCTCTTTCCACTGCCCCGCACTGCCTGCCAGGATGGCTAAAGGGAGCCTCGGCTTCATTGTGCTCCCCGTACACATGTGTGTTGAATTATAAACTAAGGCAGACACACCTAGGTGTGGCCTGTGATCCATATTCACACACGTGCCCATAATTCTCAGTATTTTTTATGGACAGCTCTCCTCACAAGACTCAAAAGGCCTGGCTAATGTGAATATTGGTGTATCTTTTTTTAAGGGGGGATGGATCTTTGGTTTTATGGCCTCCCATCGAGTATATTCCCTCTACCAGTGCAAGCCTGCACTTTTTTTTTGCAACTTAAAAGTCTTGGTGACTTGTGCAGATCAATGAGCGGCTCAACGGCCTGCCCAGGGTCACACGGCATGAAGGAGATGGAGTACTTTAGCCCCAGTCTTGCTGACTTTCTTATGGCTGAGTAAATGAAAGCTAATAGCTGCGCCCAAGATTGTCCAGCTCCCCCAAATGCTTGGTTACACATAGATTCACCTCAAAGGACACCAGCATGTGGAACAGAGGCCAGTATACCAGGGCAACTCATGATCTATCCATAAACATGGCCATCTGTTAAATAACCGGGGGGAGGAGGGCAGACAGGGCCCTAGAGCCCAGAGCCGGCAGGGGTGGGGTTGAGCTACCCCCCCCCAGGCTCCTTTGGGTCAGGGTGTTTGTTCAGCTGGTGGCCCCAGGCCCTGGGGGGGGCCTCATCTATCTGCCCCACCCACGGCTTGTTTTCACTGCTCCCACAGGAAGATGGGTTTTGCTTTTGAAATATTTCCCCAGGTCCTGGGTCAGGACCTGGGAACCCAGTCTGGAAACAGCTTTCCCACATGGAGGGAGAAAGAGGGGGTGGGAGGAGAGCTTTCTGACTCAGGTCATGGGATGGAAATGAGAGATGGAGGTGGGAAGGGGCTGTGTATAGGAAGAGAGGGGCCCTTTTTCGGGCCCAAGGGAGAAGAGGGCCCCTTCCTTAATCTCGGTGGTTGTTACTGTCATATTGTTGTTACGCCGTAGATAGTTGCGATATTATTAATAATAACAAAACATTTTAAATAGCCGTATTTCTGAGACTCCGCTGTCTCCCTTCCCTCCACCTAGTGGGACAGGGTCTTCATGTCAGGCTGTGGAAGCCGAGTCTTCACTGTCAGTGTTTTGATTTTCCCAGTTGTGGAAACAAGGACTTCGCATGTGGCTTTATTGCTTCGATCCTGGGGAGCAGAGTAAACATGCATGGGTGGATGAAGTTGATCCCGAGGGAGAACTCAGTAATTGGATGCCTCCCTGATTTCCCCCTGGGAGTGGGACAAACATACCCAGTCTCTTCCCAATTGGACTTTCTTGTTATTTCTCCCCACCTGGCAGAGCATTTTTCAGTCTAGTGTACTAAACTTTTCCGAGACTTTGGCTTCTCATCTGTCAAATGGGATTAATGTAGGACCCCTAGCTCACTGGATTGTTGTGAAGAATAAGATGAGCTCCTGCAGATGTGACAGGAGTCACAGAAAGGAGAAGTAGCCCGAGCCGCTAGCCAAAATCGATCAACCAGTCAACAAATGGTGGTTTGCCTCCCAAAGGATTTCAACCACTTTTCTGGGCCTTATCTTCATACTAAGAGTACCCAAGCCATTACTAAAAATACTTTTTAAAAAAAAGCAACAAGAGGGAAAAAAAGCCAACCCACACACTCAAAAAACCCAACCAGGTGCTTATTTGCATAGTATTAGTTTATGAAAGAGGTCTTACTTATTTCCTACAAAGCCTCCCACTCCTGCCTCTCAGCTTTGGTGGGGTCAGTTTGGAGGAAAGAAATAAAAGCAGCATTAATTGGTTCAAGCCAGTGCTGATGCCAGCCCTGAAGAATTGTCCAGGGGCCATACATGGAAGAAAATCAGTGGAGAGTAAGGAAGGGGTGGGCCGAAGCCCAGTTTAGGGACCTTGGGGGTGAGGATGAGGCACTCAGCATCCTCTCCTTCCCTACAAACCAGCCCCGGATCAGACTGGGAGAGGAAGAAAAATTAATAGAACATCCTGAGAACATTAGAATTCAAAATCTGGGAAGGCTCTTAGAACAGGGAATGTCATCTATGGGAGAGGGCTTAGAACAAGGAATGACAGAGACAGGAGGGACCTTAGAACCAAGGATGCCGGAGGTGGGAGAAGCCTTAGAACAGGGAATGTCAGAGTTGAGACAGGGCTTAGAACAGGGAATGGCAGAGATAGGTGGAGATCCTTAGAATTCTATATTTCAGGGATTGTTGAGTGCTTGGAGACCACTCAGTCTAAACCAATACAGAAGTAGATATAAAGGGTTATTGCTCTGTGAATGAGGGACACAGCAGGGATCAATATTCCTAATCCTGATAAAGTGAGGTTAGAATAATCCATCTTCAGAGGAGGACAATGGCAGCAAACAAATGAGCCAAAGAGTGAGTCAGTAATGGGGAGTCAGAGTCAGTAATCAGGGCAGGGACCAAGATGGCCCTAGTAAACTATGGAGTTTTGGAGGGAAAGCCAACACAGTTACAGGAGATCCCTTTCCCCCACAGGTTCTAGAGCTCAGGGCTGTTTCCAGGGATGTGATTCCAGATAAGGCTGGTCCAGCTCAGTACATTTAGACTGATATGTGATGGGACAAAACAGTTTGGGAAGACTGGAGTTGGAATTGATATGGGGAATGATGGTCCGGTATCTGCTGGGAAATACCTCTTATGTTAGGTAGGACCTAGATGGCATGGTATTTAGAGTGCTGGGATGGAATCAAAAAGAGCTGAATTCAAATTCAGTCTCAGACACATATTAGCCACAAAATCTTGAATAAGTGATTACATTTCCTCAGCTATAAAATAATACTAATAATAGCATCTACATCTCAGATTTATGAGGAGATATTTTAAAAGTGCTTAGCACATAGTGCTAGTACATAGTAGGTGCTTGATAAATACTTTCCTTCCTTTAAGAAATTGAAGTTCTACTATTTGTGGTTTTTCTGTCAATAAGAGTTCCCTGTTCAAATAAACATGCTCTAGGAGGGATCACCCCATATTCAATCACTAACCATTCACAACTTACTGGAGATTAGTTGGTTGGGAGCTGAAAGCAAGGCCTTGTAGGACTGGACCAGAATAGGTCACCAAGGAGGGACAGAAAGGGGAAGTCATGGGATTAAGAACTGGAAGTGACCTTAGGGATGATCACATCTAATCTCTGAACTTTACAGATGTGAGAAACTGAGATCCAGAGAGGCAGATAATTTGACCAATGTCCCACAGAGAGTAAATAAGTAATAGATCCAGGATTGGGACCCATGTCTATAAATCCAGATCACTTTCTATCACCTTGGTGAGAGAAAAGAGCTTGGGATGTGAGGGGGAAAAAGCCAGGTTTTAGAATTCACTCTACTACTATTAAAGGAGTTTGGTAAGTCACTTCTTCATCTCAGAAATAAGGAAGGGAGGAGGGGAAAGAGACAAGCTTGCCATCCCCTGTTCTAAGCCCTTCCCAGGCCTGGCATTCTCTGTTCTGAGATCCTTCCTAGCACTGACATTCCCTGTTCTATGACCTTTCTCAGTTCTGATATCCCCTGTTCCAAGGCTCCTCCCAGCTCTGAAATTCCCTATTCTAAGGCTCCTTCCATCCTTAACATTCTCTATTCTAAGGTCCCTTCCAGCTCTGACATCCCCTGTTCTGAGGTCCTTCCTAGCACTGACTTAAATATCACCTTTACCACTCACTAGCTATCAACCTAGATAAGTCAATT
Source organism: Sminthopsis crassicaudata (assembly GCF_048593235.1). NCBI lineage: Eukaryota > Metazoa > Chordata > Mammalia > Dasyuromorphia > Dasyuridae > Sminthopsis > Sminthopsis crassicaudata. Next base: position 28,674,056 of record NC_133617.1, on the reverse strand, counting down.
GCTTTGAGTCTCCAGTTGCTGATCTGTAAAATGGGGATACAATAAAAGCACTGCCTTGAAAGGTTCTTGTGAGACTCAGACGGGCTCCTTTTGGTTATAAGACCCTTTGTAAAACCTGGATCATAATAAAAATGAGAACTGCCTCTGTTATTTTAAGTCCTTAAGAGACTAAGGCCCAGAGAGTGGGAAGCCTCCATTAAAAAGCAGTCAGATGCTTCCTATGTGCCAGGAACTAGAAATGAGAAATGGGAGACTGTCCCTTCCCTCAAGGAGCTTACATTCTAATTCTTGTATGTGTATATGTGTTTGCATATCTGTATTTTTGTACAGACATATACATGTGTATACACACACACATATACAACATGCTTACAAACTAAGCACTAGCAGCTGGGGAGAGGGATGAGGATCAGGGAAGACTTCCTGAAAAAGTTGGACCTGGAGATGATTCTTTAAGAAAACCAGGGATTTTTATGAGGAAGAATTGAGGAGGGAGAGCACTGGGGGCTTGGAAACACCAGTGCAAATCAGTGAAGATGGAGGATGCAGTTTGGAATATAAAAAATAGCAAACATACCAGTCTAGCTGTCATTGGTTCTTAAAATGTGGGCTGGGGGATCCCTTTTGGTCCCCAACACCCTAGATGGGAGCTCCATGAGATCAAAACTATATTCATAAAATATTAAACTATTTTAAGTCCTAATATACTAAATGTCAATTTAGTCCTAATATACTAAATGACTTAACCCAAACAAAAGCTTTTAGAGGTTCCTCAATAACTTTCAAGAGTATAAAGGGGTGCTAAGTCCAAAAAGTTTGAGAACCCCTGGGCTAGATCATAGAGGGAAGGCAAGGGAAAAAAATGAAAAGTTTGGGACAAATGCCAAATGGAAGAGTTTATATTTTGATCCTTGAAATAATGGGAAAACATTGACGTCTATGAGAAGTTAGGCTATTAAGCAAACCCTTATTAAGTGCCTACATGTCACTGTGCTTTGGGCTGGAGATGCAAAGAAAGGCAAAAGATGGGGTCTGTTCTCAGAGAGCCCACAGTCTAATGAGGGGGGAGACAATCTGCAAACAACTTTATAGCTGTAGACATGATAAACTGGAATTAATCAACAGAGGTGAAGCACTGGTAGCATTTAGGAGGTGAAAAGACTTCTTTTTTGCGGGGGGGGGGGAAGACTTCTTGTAGAAGATAGATTTTTATGGATTGCTTACCATCTCGAGGAGAGGGGAGGGAGGGAGAGAAGGGTAGAATTTGAAACTCAAAACTTTTTAAAAAAAATTTTTAATTGCCTTAACATTTAATTGGTGAAAAATAAATTATTGTCTATAAAAAATGGGATTTTACTAGGATTTGAAGAAAGCAAAGAAATGGAGATGAGGAAAGAGTGGTGGTCAACCACTGAAAATGTCCATAATTGTGAGATAGATAGATATCAAGGAAAACTGTGTCACAGAGTTGCAGAGCAGATACGGCTAAGTAAGGCTGAGAAGCCTGGAAGGGTAGGGATAGAGCAAAGTGTGAGAGGTTTTAAACAATGAAAGATTTTATATTTAATTCTAGAGGGCTGAATAGTCCGAACTCTGCTCACAGAAAATCACGTTGGGGAGCCTGAGGCAGGGAGACCAATTACTTATGAAGGCTAGTGCCACGGTCCAGGTGACTTGATAAAGATCTGAAGAAGGATGATGTCCATGTGAGTGGAGCAAAGGGGAAAGATCAGAGAGATGCTTTAGAAATAGAATCAGCAAGATTTAGCGATGGATTAGATAAGGCCAGTGAATGAGATTACAGAGTTGAGGATAAAGCCAAGGTCATGTACCTATTGGGCCAATGGCAATCCCCTTGTGGCCTACCCCTTAAGGAAGAAGGAAGAGCAAGAACCTAAACTCAATTCCTGAGTCAATTTTGTCACTATCCCTCCACCTTTCCCCCTACTTTCCCCTAGCTCTGGCTTTGTGAACAACCAGCCTATGTCCTTTCTTTAGGCTGGACACTGTGGCAGCTTGGACATTCCTTCTACTAGTGCCCCAGCCTGGGTACTACAAGGTTATGGAAAATAGGATTGTAGGCTTAAAGCTAAAAGGGACTTCTGCAGGTCCAATCCTCTTGGGTTTTTTTGTTTGTTTGTTTGTTTTGATGAGGAAACTGAGGCTTACTTTACCTAAAGTTAGATAATAAAGGACAGAGCTGAAATTTGAACTCAGGGCCTTTGGCTTGCTCCCTTTAGGCTAAAAGTTCTTTTTTTCTCTAAATAGTATTTTATTTTTCCAAATACATGCAAAGATGCTTTTCAACATTCACCTTTGCAAAACTTTGTGTTCCAATTTTTTCTCCCTCCCTCTCTTACCTCCCTTCTCTCCAAGACAACAAGTAATCTGATATAGGTTAAACATGTGCAGTTCCTCTAAATATATTTCCATATTCATCATGCTGTGCAAGAAAAATCAGATCAAAATGGAAAAAAATGAGAAGGAAAAAAATAAGTAAACAAACAACATCAAAAAAGTGAAAATACTATGCTTTGATCCACACTCAGTAGTTCTATCTCTGGATGTAGATGGCATTTTTCTTCTTAACTCTAGTGGAGTTACCTTGAATCATCGCCTTGTTGAAAAGATTATAGTAAGAGTTTTTAACCTAGAGCTTGTGAATTTGATTTTTTTGTTTTTGATTATTTTGTTTCAATATATTTGGTTTCCTTCATAATTCTATGAATTTTATGTGTTGAAAAACAGTTTTGAAAAGGGCTCCATAGGTTTTGTCAGACTGCTCAAAAAAGGTAAAAAGCCCCTGTTAAAGGAGGGGGCAGAATGAAGGTTGGAGAGAAAAAATGGAACATGTTTAGACCAAAGAGGGATTCTCTTTCTGGTAGGAGCCCTAAAACACAGCTCCCAACTCAATCATACTTCTGCCGATCCAGTCATGGGGCTCACAATATTCAATATTCTCCCTCACTTCTATCGTATTAACTTTTACAAAGTGCTGTATTTCTTCTTCTCCACTCTGGGAGGCACATATATGTTATTATTGCCATAGAAAGAATGCAGGAAGAACTGGGTTCAAATCTCATGTCTCAAGCACATTGGCTCTAGGACTTTCAGCAAATAGGTATCTCAGTGGATATAGCTCTGGACTTGGATTCAAATCCAACCTTAGACTCTTACTAGTTGTGCGAATCCGGGTAAGTTCCTTCTTATCCACCTCAGTTTTCTTATTTGTAAAATGGGGATTAGTAATAGCATCTAGATTCAGTTCAGTTCCGATGATTCTTGTGCTGGAAAAAGCCATCTGCACCCATAAAGAAGACTGTGGATTACAACATAGTATTTTCACTTTTTGTTGTTTGCTGAAATTTTGTTTTCTTTCTCATTTTGTTCCTTTTTGATCTGATTTTTCTTGTACAGCATGATAATGGTGGAATTGTGTCTAGAACAATTGCACATGTTTAACATATATTGGATTATTTACCATGTAGGGAAGGAGATGGGGTGAAGGGAGGGGAAAAAATTTGGAATATAAGGTTTTGCAAGGATAAATGTTGAAAACTATACTTTTGTTTTGAAAATAAAAAGCTTTATAATTTTTTTAAAAAATTTAAAAAGTAATAGCACTTAACTTCCAAGGGTTATTGTGAGGAAACAATAGGATAATATTTGTAAAACACTAAATAAACACAAGTTATTATTATTATTATTATTATTATTAAACTTCTTGATGTTCAGGGCAACTCTTTAAAATTCTAAGTTGCAGAGAAGCCATTGACTGTTAGAAGAATTTCCTCACCTGCCTTTTAGTGGAAGTAACTGAAGGAAGACAACATAATGCAGAAGAAAATACTGAACGTGGTCCTACCAAGTCCCAGGTCTGCTTCTTGCTACCTGTGCATCCTTGTATCCCTTCTTTGGGCCTCAGTTTCTCCCTCTGTAAAATGATGAAATGGGCAAGTATTGAAAGGGTTGGACTCCCTAAGCTCCTTCCAAGCTCCAGATCTGTGATCCTACCTTCAGGTTCATCTTACTCATAACCCCATTACTAATAAATGACTGAAAATCTTCTGAGAGTCAGAGCCTACATTGAACCCCTGGACTACAGAATTCTTTCCACTATTCTAAATTTGCTAATTAATAATGGTTTAGGTGGCCATTCTGGATTAGCCAGTATGGTATGGATCGTAGACATCTGAACTTGGACTTAGCAAGACATGGTTTCCAATAGTTAAAGACTGCTATCATACCTTTCCAAAGCCTTCTATTCTTTAGGCAAAATATTCCCAAGATCTTCATCTTCTCTTCCTATGGTGAATTCTCAAGACACCTCACTATCCTTGGAAACACTCCTCTGGGGGCTATCCAGCTCTTCATCCTTTCCTAAGTGAACAAAGCCCAGTTCTCCAGATGTGTCTGAATTAATATTCTTTCTCATCCCGTATGCTCTGCTTACCTCAGCCTTTTTTAAAAATTTAAAACATTTTATATCATCTTCATGCTTCTCTTAAAGCTGCCTAAATATTAAAAAATATTATACACTATAGCCATTTTAATCTTACTCTAGGAATGCAGGGCTGATTCAATATAAGGAAGACATTATCCATAACATACCATATTAATACCAGAAATAATTAAAACCACATGATTATATCAATTGATGTTTAAAAGGCTTTTTGACAAAATCCAACACTCCATTCTACTAAAAAAAACTCTAGGAAGTGCAGAAATAGACTTTTCCTTAATAAATAATAATCATCTAAAGCTATCTTAAACGGAGATTTAAAAATTATATGGTAATGGTAAAATATGTATAATGGTAAATATGGTAAAAAGTAAAAAGGCCTTTCCTGTAAGATCAGAGGCAAAGCAAGGGTGTGTGTTTTCATCATTACTCTCTAGAATAGATCTAGAAATGATAGTTACAGCAATAAGACAAAGGAATAAGCAAAGAGGAAATAGTTACTACTTTTTGAAGATGAATCAATGATTTATTTAAAAAGCCTGAAAGAATCAACTTAAAAATTAATTGAAATAGTAAGTTCAGCGAAGCTTCAGGTCATAAAAAAAATTCACATAGATCATTAACATTCCTGTATATTTCCATGAAAACTCAGCAGGAAAAGCTAGGGAAATAAATTCCATTCAAAATAACCATAAAAGATATAAAATATTTGGGTGTCCATCAACAAAAACACACCCAGAAATCATATGTTATTTCTCCCCATGTGGCAGAGCATTTTTCAGTCTAGTATTCTAAACTTTTCCAAGATTTTGGCTTCTCATCTGTCAAATGGGATTAATGTAGGACCCCTAGCTCACTGGATTGTTGTTAAGAATAAAATGAGCTCCTGCAGATGTGACAGGAGTCATAGAAAGGAGAAGTAGCCCGAGCCGCTAGCCAAAATCGATCAATCAGTCAACAAATGGCTGTTCGCCTCCCAAAGGATTTCAACCACTTTTCTGGGCCTAAATTCTTGGAGAAATGTTATTTGCTCATGGGTAGTCTGAGCCAATATAATAAAAATTATAATATCCACATTAATCGGCTTATTTAATTTTAACTTTGCCAATCAAATTGCCCAAAGAGTGTGTTTTACAGAGCTAGAAAAAATAATAATGAAATTTATAGGGAAAAAGAAAAGGTCAAGAATCTCAATGGAAATAATTTTTTTTAAATGGGAAAGAAGAGCATCTGACTACAATGTGTATCTGAGTATTAGATTTCAAGTTGTACTATATAGCCATAAACATTTAAAAGATTTGATACTGGTTAAAAAAATAGAGCAGTCAATCATTGGAACAGATTCAATATATAACATACAGAATAAAACAAAAACAATAAAGTAGCATTCAATGAAACCATACAACCCAGTTACTGGAATAAGAACTCATCATTTGGCAAAACTTGCTGGGAACATTGGAAAGCAGTCTGGAAGAAATTAACTATCTCACAGCATGTATTATGATAAACTTCAAGTGATAAATATATGACTTAGACATAGATAAGATGACATAAATAAATTGAAGGAGCAAAGAAAAAAATTTTGTGAGTTATGGATAGGGGAATAGTTTGTGGATATAACAATGAAATGAAAGGATTAAGATAAAATGGACAATTTAATTATGTAAAAATGAAATATATTTGCACAAACAAAATCAATGTAGTAAATTTAAATGGGAAACAGGTCATTAGGAGGAAATCTTTGTAGCAAGTTCCTTTATGGATATGTCTCATATCCAACATATAATGAAGAACTGATGTGAATTAATACTAACAAGAGCCATTCTCCAAAAGATAAATAATCAAGGAATATGAACAGGCAATTTTCAAAGAAGCTCACTCAATAGATATTTATTAAGTACTATTATATGCCAGATACTGTGCTATCAACAACCACAAGGAAAAAATGCTCCAAATCACTAATAACTGAAGAAATGCAAAATAAAGCAAGTCAACTTCCAAACTCATTTAAAAATGAGGAAATGGAAACCCAGGGAAGAAATCATTTGCCCAAAGTCGCAAGATAATGAGCAATCAAAGTGAGATTTGAATCCAGAACCTTTTGACTCAAATCTGCTTCCTTTCTTACTGTATCCCACTTCCTGCTTGAGGTTGCCAGAGTAACAGGGGCACCTGGAACTGAGGAAGGCAGGCAAGAGAGGATAGTGAGCTGTGCAGATCTGGTCCCTCAGTACCCGCTATACCATGCTACATCATGGGGGCTGGGATGACGCCTGCTCCCGCCTGCTGCCAGTTACCAGGCGGCCTCCCCAGGGGACTCCAGGCTTCACCAGCCCAAGCCAACCTCATTAATCACTGTCCCCAGCAGGGAAAGGGAGAGGAGAAAGAGGCAGGGCAGGAGGAGGAGGAAGAGGAGGAAGAGAAGGTCGAAATCTTGAAGGACAGTGGAGCTAGGAGCCACTGTGCTGGGGGGGCCCTTTCTGCCACTCACAGACTGAGTGACTATACACAAATTAATGTACTTTTCTAGATCTCATAGGACGTAGAGATGAAAATGAGCTTTCAACCCAAACCCCCTCATTTTGAAGAGAAGGCACCTCAGACTCAAGGAGCCATGTAAATTGCCCAGAGTTGTACAACTGATAAATACTCAAGGCAGGATTCAAAACAAGGTCTTCTAGATTCTGTGTTCTATGTTCTGCACTCTATTTTATCGCCCTATGATAGTCATTGACAGAGATAGATTTGAACTCAGGTGCTGAGATTCCAGCTTCAGTACTACTGTCTCCCAAGTTGTAAAAATAAATAAATAAATAAATAATTCCTGTATCCCTTTTAGTTCTAAATCTGGGATGGTGGGCATGTTATGGATCCCCTTTAAAAATCTCCCCCTTGACAGCTAGGTGGTGCAGTGGATAGAGCACCAGCCCTGAAGTCAGGAGGACCTGAGTTCAAATCTGGTCTCAGACACTTAATATTTCCTGGCTGTGTGATCCTGGACAAGTCACTTAACCCCAAGTGCCGCAGCAAAAATAAAACAAACAAAACCTCCCCCTTCCACTGGCTGTATGTCTGTTGAGAATAACGATCTTTGTTGGGTGTCACCCTTAATCCCTCAAGCAAAAGTAGCCACCCTTCTTTAGCATCTCATTTTATTAAAGACTGATACAAAAGAAGAAGAAGAAGAAGAAGAAGAAGAAGAAGAAGAAGAAGAAGAAGAAGAAGAAGAAGAAGAAGAAGAAGAAGAAGAAGAAGAAGAAGAAGAAGAAGAAGAAGAAGAAGAAGAAGAAGAAGAAGAAGAAAAGAAAGAAAACTTTAATATATTGTGCCATATGGAACTCAGCAGGGCACCTTGAGGAGAAAGCCCCAAAAGCAGGATTAAACACCTAGAGCTCTGAGCAGCCCCTGCTAGGTTCATCCTGGAGGGGGGAATTCTTTTTCTCCCATCCCCCCACCTCAGACACCTCTTTGCTTTCTTCCTCACCCTCTACCCTTTTCCTTTTATCTCCCCCACTGTTTTCTCCCTCCTCTTCTGCCATGACCCTTGTCTAGTATTACAAGCTATGTAATGATAATATTTATAATGACAATAATTATAATAACTAGCAACATAGTTTTTTAAATTTTCAAAAATAATATATTTATTTAATATATTTATATTTAATTTAATACATTTATATAATATTTGGACTATCATATAATAATTTAAATAATATAATAATGTTATGATACAATATTATAATATTCCATCCATACAACCACCCTGGGAATTAAGTGCTATTATTATTCCTATTATAGATGAGGAAACTGAGGTAGAAGAGGTTGTTACTATTCTTTTAGGTCTTCTTCCTCACTCCAGGTCCCCTAGCTGCATTCAAGGCTAATGAGCTTGTTATGCTCCTGGCCTTGGAGAAAATCCTTAGGGATGAAGGCTTACAGAACTGAAGGATGAGGTCTAGACCGAGTTCTCTAGAGAAGGGGAAAGAGGGGGCAGATTCAGAGGAATGAAGGGATTTGTGATTGGAGAAGGTGATGGAGCAGTGAGTGGTGGAGGAGGTAAGAGGCATAGGGATGGAGATGGAGCCAAGGTGAGAAGGGATTATGGAACTGTGAGAGAGGAGATCAAGCAAAAGCTGGACGATCACTTACTGGAGTTATGGAGGACTTGTTTGGGGCATTATTGTCTTGTTCGAAGATGAATTGGACTAGATGGTGTCTGGAGTCCTTTTCAACTCTGGGATTCTATGTTTCTGATCTGGAATGGAGGAAGTATAAAAAGGGGGAGAGGTTAGAGCTTTGGGATTAGGGAGATGAACTACACAAGTGGTAGCACCAAAGTGAGAGGCTGATGGAGCTGGGATTGAGGGGGATAGATCTGTGAAAGTAAGAAGTCACTGGTGTTATGGGGAAGGTGATAGAGCCGGAGTTGGGCGGTGATAGAGTTGGAATTGTGTTGATGATAGAGTTGGGATGGCAAAGGAGATAGAGCCATGATGTTGGGGGTGATGGAGCTAGGATTGAGGATTGTGTCAGTGATGATGGAACCTGAATGGGGAAGGAGATAACCCTATGATGGCGGAGGTGACAGAGTCTGGGATAAGGCAGTGTTGGATGGAAATTGGGTTGATGATAGAGCTTGGATGGAAGAAGTAATTGAGCTGAACTTTTTGAAAGTGATGGAAACTGCTTTCCAGCAATGATGGCAATGGGATTCGAAAATCTTGTACACTCAATTCTAACTCTGACATTCTATATTCTGTGGACTTTCCCATCATTTCATCATTCTGTTCTAAGACCCCTCCCAGCTTTGACATTCTCCATCCTCAAGTCCCTCTCTGCCCTAAAATTTCTCGTTCTGAAGCCCCTAGCTTTAGACTTTGTTCTAAACCCCTTTCTAATTCTGCCTTTCTTTGTTCTGAGACTCCTCACAGTGCTGACATTTTATTCTGTGCCCTTCTTCCAGCTCTGACATTCCCTATTCTAAGTTCCCTCCCAGCTCTGACATTCATTGCTCTAAGGTTTCTCCCGGCTCTGACATTCTGTATTCAGAGGGTCCATCCCAACTATAATTTTATGCTCTATACCCCCTCCCAGCTCTGGTTTTTGATGGTTCAATCTGGTCACCTGGCTCTGCCCATTCATTGGGAACGGGCACCCCCTTTTCCTGCCCTCATTCACTAGCTTAAAAGGGCCCTGGACTCTCCTGCCCATCTCAGCCCACTCCTCCCCCTAACCACTTCACCCCACACCTTTTTCTCATTCCTCTCTCCTCCGGCCTTCTGTGGCCCAGGGCCAGAGGAATTGGCTGCGTCTTGCCTTATTTCTCCAACGGTGGCAGGTGGGTGAAAGGGGTGCAGAGGAAAGAGGCTGGCTCAGCCTTCCCTGATGGCAGAGGATGGCAAAGCTGGCTCCTGTCCCTGGAACTGAATGCATTTAAAATCCTAACAAAGAAAAGGGCCATCAGAGCAGCCAGGATTGTTATGGGGAAGAGTCTCGAAGAAGCTTTTCTGTGCTGGTGACGGGCAGAAGGAAGAGCAATTAGAGCATTAGGAACCCGCTCTGTTCTGCTGGGTACAGCTTGGGCAGCGCCTGTCCACTGGGATACAGGCCCACTGTCCCCTGGGTAACCTCCCCAGGACAACTGGCCTGTCATAGCTTGGCAGGAGGGGGGCTGGCGCTGAAATCTAGGGCAGCCCCAGATAGAAAGGACAGAGAGAAAGGAGGATGGAATGGAGGGATCTGAAAAGGGACAAAGGAGGAAGGGGAAGAGAAAGAGGCAGCAGAGACTCAGAGCTCACAGGATGGGGGAATGAGCTGGCCGTGATCCATTATACGAACCTAGATTCAGATCCGGAAAATAGGGGCCAGCCAGTCCAACCCCCTCATTTTGCAGATGAGGAAACTGAGGCCCAGGGAGGGAGAGTGACTTGCTCAATCTTATAGAAAACATCAGAGATAAGTTTGAATTCAGGCCTCTTACTCCAGGACCAGAAATCTTTCCCCTTCACAAGTGAGTGATGAGCACATCAGAGAAACAGACCAGAGACAGTGGGGGTCTTTTTCTGTGAAAACACAAAGATAGAGAAGGAGGGGAGAAAGAAAAGGAGGGAAAGAGGAGAGGAGAGAAAAGAAGATAAAGGAAGGAGAGAGTGGTGAGTTTGGGAGGAGTTGAAGGCAGAAAAAGAGAGGTGGAAAGGGGACAGAGCGCAAGAATGGAGGAGTCCAAAGGAAGGAAGAGAAAGGGATAGAAAGGGGAAAGGACAAGGGGAGGAGAAAAAGGATCTGCTTCCCTAGAAGGAGGAAGGGCAGGGCAGGAATGAGCCCCAATGAGCCAAGGTTCCCAGAGGAAGCTGGGTCAGTATCAACTGTGGGAACCTCCCTGGGATTGCATGGCCATAAGAAGCCCAGCCAGCCAAGTCCCCTCCATACACACACATCTCCTGCACCCAGGGGCGCCACCCTGGCTAGTCCACTAGCTCGGGGAAGCAGACTCTTCTGCAATACAGATGCCTCCTCCACAAAACCTGGGAAGAGACTTGGGGGAAAGGGCCGCACACAAGAGGCAGTGTCCAAGGGTTTCTATTGCAGTCTTAAAATCCAGTTGAGTGCCCTCCAGAAGGCTGAGCTTGGAGTCAGGAAAACCTGAGTTCAAAGTCAGCCTCAGGCATTTACTAGTTTGGTAAACATGGGCAAGTCACTTAGCCATGTTTGTGCCTCAGATTCCCATCTCTGTAATGGGCAAAAAAAATAGCACCTGCCTCCTATGGTTGTTGTGAGGTTCACACAAATGTGGGCATTACATATGTGTACACGTGTGCATTGTGTGTATACATGTGTGACAGTGTACATGTGTCTATACACATATAACAGTACACTGTATATGTGCACATATGATTGTCAGTGTGTGTCGATACACATATATAACAGTGTCTGTGCACACACACCTATAACAGTGTGCATATATATATACACTCATATGACAGTGTATATGTATATAAACACACACATACTGTGTGCAAATATATACCTGTATATGTATATATGTATATATATGTATATGTATATGTATAATCATGCACTATACATGCAATGTACGTGTTTAAATAGTATGTGCATAAGTGTATAATGTCACATAAAGAGCAGTACTTGTATCTATGTGTATAATATATGTATGTTCTACATATTATAGCTCTATTGTTCAAGTATGTGTTATTTGCTGGATAGCATGGGGGATGGGTCTGAAGTCAGGAAGACTCCAGTTCAAATCTAGCTTCTGATACTTATCAACTGTGAGACCCTCAGCTGTTTGTCTCAGTTTTCTCACTGGTAAAAAAAAATAAATAAATAAAAAAAAAATAAGCTAGAGAAGGCCATGGTAAACTTCTCCAGTAGCTTTGGCAAGAAAATCCCAACTGGAGTCACAAAAACTCAGGCGTGATTGATTGAAATGGATAAACCACAACTACAGTTACATACAATCTGTAATGTATGTGTATATATACACACATAGACAGGTATAATATATATGTAGATGTCTGGATAATATATATTTCTAATACCTATCTATGTGTGTAATATAATGCAGCTATGTGTCTTGTGTATATATATATATATATATATTTATATATATTTATCTACAGATACACACACAGACACATATTAAAATGCTATATGAATGATAGCTATTTTTCTTTCCTACTGAGCTCTGAGAATTCCAGGAGCATTGTTATTGTTGATGATGATGGTGATGGTGATGGTGATGATGGTGATGATGATGGTTATGGTGATGATGAGGATGGTGATGGTGATGGTGATGGTGGTGATGGTGATGATGAGGATGGTGATGGTGATGGTGGTGATGGTGATGATGAGGATGGTGATAGTGAGGATGAGGATGGTGATGGTGATGGTGATGATGATGGTTACGGTGATGATGATGATGATGATGGTGATGATGGTGATGGTGATGGTGATCATGAGGATGGTGATGGTGGATGGTGGTGAGAGTGTTTGTCCTTTGTTCTCAAAGAGGACCATGACCTCAGGAAGGTTTCCGCCATGACACGCTGGCAAATTGGATTTGAGGGAGGGAGGGCTGTGCAAGGTCACCTGCCTCAGTTTCCCCCCCCCAGAGCCATCTGGGTCCAGTGGACAGATATAGATCAGGACAAGTAGAGATGGCCCTGGATGCAAAGGGAGATCTTGGTCGTTTTAAGCTAAGGGCTTCAACAGGTCTCACTTTGATGAAGACAGTGCCCTTTGGGGGCAACAAGAAGGCAAAGAGGAGAGACATGGAGGTTATGGAAGATATTCCTGGATCTAATTATTAAGGACTTCAGTTTGGAGCTGTTTAACTCATTGGAATAGGAGAGGAGATGCACATTAATGGGAAGAAGGAACCCAGCCTGATCTCCTCCTTTTATAGATGAAGACAATGACTTTTTTAAAAAGCTTTTTATTTTCAAAACACCTGCAGAGTTAGTTTTTAGCATTTGCCCTTGCAAAACCTTGTGTTCCACATTTTTTCTCCTCCCCCTCCCCTAGATTGCAAAGAACCCAATCTATGTTAAACATGTGCAATTCAAGAAAATGACTTCTTTCGTGCCATATGCACACACTATTCGAACATACGCATTGCATTGTGTCTGCATGTATGGTGTATGTACATTGTACATATATAGGTTATGTTCACATGCAACTGAACAGGGACTAAAACCAGCCTGTATTCCAAGACTGGCTGGTCTTCCGGATGGGTACCACTGAGACCCACTGATCAAAAGGCATCCTGATTAGTGGGTGTAGATGGTCCTATGGAATTCATCCCTCCTATGTAAGATGGCTCTGCTATGGCGATCTTATTCCATTTCAGGTGGCAGAGAGGGAAAGGAGTACCTCCACATCAGCTCATTCTGGGTCTGCCCAGCCCAGTCTTTGGGTCTTGGCTTCCTTCTGTCCCTCCCTACCATGAGTCAATGGCAGACTTTGTGCTAGAATTCTGGTCCCGTCTCTCTCAGTCTCCAACGCTCATATTGTCAGGTCACAGGGTCACAGGAGAACAGATCTAGAAGGGGAAGAAACCCTTAAGTGAATCTAATCTAACACTTTCCAGATAAGCCTTCGAGATCAGATAGAGAAAAAGCAAAGACAGTGATTGAATCCAGCTCTTCTGGCTTCACAATTTCCATTCTCTCCTCCCCTCCAAGTCTAAGACTCTTTAATAGATGAAAGGAGCATGGCAGGTAGACTGAGGCCAGCCTGGGTTATCGGAGGTCAGCGTCCCATCTCCCCCCCTCTCAGCAGCCACTTCAGATCCACAGTCCAGGTGCCCAAGAGCTGGACAATGTGGCACAGCCAGTCCCCTTCCAATTCGGTTAAAAGCTGATTAAAAGGCATCGGTTTCTGGGCATTTGAAGGAAAAGGGCCCAAATCAGGAAGCAGAGACTTGGCGCTGGCCCAGTCCAGACTCATTGCACAAGACTCCTCTTGTGGTTTTGAGACGAAAGCAGGTTAAGACGTCATCAGATCTTAGGAGACACCCCTGCAAGCTGGGAATAGATGCCTGCCTGTTTTTCCCTTTCTCCGGGCTGTCGTCCCCAAGGCCACTTGTTTGCCTCTGTGGAATCTGAGCTCTTCCTGGTGACTCCAGCAGGGCGCTGGACCCCTGCCCATCCCCTAATCTTGCTTTGCTTTCCCCGCCGCTCCCCTCCCTTTAACTGCAGGGCCCAGGGCCAGGCCAGCTTTGTTGACAAGAGAGCCCACGGAAACCACTAATGTGTGTCTGTTTAGCCAGATGAGCCCCCTGGGAAGGATACATAGCCAACATTACACTTCAGATGCAATTATTGATTACACTCATGGGCTCCCAGAGGGGCCTGAGGATCATGGGGTCGCTAGCTGGAGGGGAATCTCAGTAGCGTCTAGGCAGTCAGTCAGCAAGCATCTGTGAAGCATTTACGAGGTGCCGGGCACTGTGCTAAGCACAGAGGATAAAAGGAGGAAAAACAGTCCCTGTCCTCAAGAAAATCCTGGTCTAACAGAGGGGACGAGATGCAAACAACTGTGTACAAATAAACTGAAGATAATCAAGAGAGGGAAGGCACTAGCAGTGGCAGAAGAGCTTCGCTAGACAGTGAGATAAAAATAACATTTCTCTAGTGCTTACAATGGAGACAGCTGGTTGGCTCAGTGTATAGCTAAGAAACCTGGGTTCAAATGGCCTCAGACACCAGCTAGGTGACCCCGAGCAAGTCACTCTACCCTGTTTGCCTCAGTTTCCTTATTAGTAAAAATGAGCTGCAGAAGGAAATAGCAAGCCACTCCAGCATCTTTGCCAAGAAAACACCAAACCATCTTCAGACACTTGCTAGTCGGCGGACCCTTGGCGAGCCACTTTGCCCTGTGTTCCTCACTTTCATCATCTGTAAAATGAATTGGAGAAGGAAAAGTAAATCACTTCAGTATCTTTGTCAAGAAAACACCAAACCATCTTCAGATACTTGCTAGTGGGAGGACCCTAGGCAAGTCACTTTGCTCTGTGTTCCTCAATTTCCTCATGAACTGAAGAAGGAAATGGTAAAGCACTCCAATATCTCTGTCAAGCAAACCCTAAATTGGATCACAAAGAATTGCACTTGACTGACCAATAGTGCTTGCTATGTGCAAGCAACTTACAATTATTATGTCATTTGATTCTCATTATGATTCCGGGAGGTATATGCAATTATTAATTCTCATTTTACAGATGAGGAAACGGTGGCAAACAGGATGAAATGACTTGCCCAGGGTCACATAGCTAGGAAGCATCTGAGACCAGATTTGAATACAGACCTTCCTGACTCAAGCCGCAGCACTCTATTCGTTGCACTACCTAGCTAGGAATTTGAGCTGAGCCTGAAAGGAAATCAGAGAAATTCAGAGGAAGTAATGAGGATGAGAGAGCACGTTCCATACCTGAGAGACACCCAGTGTGAAGGTAAAGAGAGAGAGTGAGGATGGCCCCAGCTTTCTAGCCCAGCTGATTAACTGGGATGATGATGGTGCCCGAGTGGTAATAGGGAAGTTGGGAAAGGAGAAGGATTTTTAGGGAAAGATAGTTTTATTGTGGACATGTTGATTTAAGATGCCTGTGGAACATTCAGTTAGAGATGTGCAGATATAACCTCCTGACTTTGCAGGTGAGGAAAGCAAGTCCCATAAAAAGGGCAATGATTTGGCCAAAAGATCCTACAAGTATTAAAGAGCAGGTTATATGCCAAGTCTTAGAATTGCAATCTCAGTGATCTCTCCTGTAAATCAGTAAGTATATGTTAATTATCAATGAAACAAATAAAGAAACAAAACCCAAAAGCCAATCCCTGTTTTTAATGGGGAAGGACAACATACAACCAGGATAGTGAAGGGTAAACAAGAACCAAAGACCAGCTCAGCCAGGACTCCGAGAATCCACAAAGGCTCAGGGAAGCTCTGACTCTGTTTCTGCTATCTGTCTCCTCAAAGCAAGGGGAGCCAAGATAATCAAAGAATCTTGGAGTCAGTCACCACCATAGAACTGGAAGGAGAGCGGATGTTAGGTATGAAAGCTTGAGAGCATGACCCGGGAGAAAGAGCCCTTGATTTGTAGGCAGAAAATTTCCATTTCTGTAACCATGGGCAAATCTACAAAATCTCTGAACTTCAATTTCTTCATCAATAAAATGGGAGAGTTGGACTGATTAGCCCTAAATCCCATATTTTTAAATTTTTTTTTATGGCCAAGATATATATATGATATAGATATATAGGGTGTAATCCCTATATGTGTATCTATATAGAGAGATATATACCCTCTAGATATAGGGTATGGATATATAGATATATACCCTATAGCGTATAATCCCCCTCTTTCCATTCTCAAAATAACTTCCCTACTGGCCATCCCCAATGCCCACGATTCCACCTTTGATGATTCAGAGATCATCTGGTTGAGAACCCAGAAATTATGGTGAGTGCCTTTGTGCTCTGGCCACAGATGAAGCATTTAAGTATACTTATTTTCAGAAAGGATACAGTGGAAAGAACAATGCAGTTGGCTTCAGAAGCCCTGCATTCAAACCACACCTCTGTCATTATTTTTGTGATCTTGAGCAAATCTTTTAGCCTCTCTGAGCCTCAGTTTCCTCATCTGTAAAAAAGAAAAGCAAATCTCTTAACCTCTACAGGGATTGGACTAAGCTCCAGCTCTTTGATCTTAAGAACAGCTGCTGAAGAAGTCGATTTGATCTTGGGCTGTGTTGATAGACCCAATGCACTCTGTCCTGGTCAGCCCATACTTGGAGTATTGTGTCAGTTCTGGGCATCGTGGCTAAAAAAAAATTGATAAGCTAGAAATCAACAAGAGAAAAGAAGCCGACACAGGAAAGAGTCTGAAGATCATGCCATAGAAAGATTGAAGGGATTTGAGGATCTTTTTCCTGGAAAAGAGAAATGCCACATTTTTGCTTGGCCCCTGAAGACAGAACTAAGCACTATGAGTGGATATAGTAAAGAATCAGAGTAAGGCATCATGTCCCCCCAAAAAATTTAACAGTGAGGGCTGTTCAAAAGTAGAACTGGTTGGTGGGTTCCGTCTTATTGGAGGTCTTCAGACAGAAGCTGAATGTCTACCTATTGGGCAGGCTAGAGAGGGAATTCTTGCTCAGATGTGGACTATATAGCCCCTGAAGTCCATGCCAAATCTAAGATCTTTTGAGTCCTAGATATCTGACTTAATGACACTTAGAAAGGACTAAAGATGGCCAAACCTTGCTTCCCATATATCCTTCAAGTCTTTGATAACTGGTTTAATGGCACATAGGAAGGGCTGGGGATGGACAAGCTTTGCTTCCTGCAGTTGTTATGGTTACTTAGGGACCCTGAGGCCAGGGCCTCTGATGGCCTCCTGTTCTTCCCAAAGTTCTGATCAGGGAAGGTCTTTATTCTGCACTGGGGTCGTTCCAGGCTACACATATAGACACATGACCGTGCTTTTCTAACTCTCTCCTTGGCTCTCTATAATAGCTGCTGCCTTCATGTTTTTCCCCCACAGCCTGACAGGATGTCCCATGACCACCTTCCCCTCTTGGGCCCTGGCCCGGCTCCCTTTCCGGTGGGGGCCCCTCTGGTCAGCCGGTGGGGCCCCCTTTCCTCATGACTCTCCCACCCACACACTGAAGTCATTTCCCTCAACCCCAGAGATCAGGGCCGAGGTTGGAGAGAAGGGGGAGGAGGTCACAGCTGTTGCTCTTCAGGGCCCCCCAGCAAAAGGAAGATAGGAGGAAGAAAAATAGTCAGAAGGCAATTTGAGCTGGAAAGAAAGAAAAAGAAAGAAAGAAAGAAAGAAAAAAAAAGAAAGAAAGAAAGAAAGAAAGAAAGAAAGAAAGAAAGAAAGAAAGAAAGAAAGAAAGAAAGAAAGAAAGAAAGAAAGAAAGAAAGAAAGAAAGAAAGAGGTGAAAAACCACCAATAAAAATGGGGTTTTTTTAAATTGTTTTTCAACCACATCCAACTCTCTGTGACCACATTTGTGGTTTTCTTGGCCAAGGTCCTGATGCACTTTGCCATTTCCATCTCCAATTCATTTGACAAATGAGGAAACGGAGGCAAACAGGGTTAAATGACTTGCTCAGGGCCACATGGATAACAATTAAAATCCACGAAGAAATCTTCCTAATTCTAGACCTAGCACTCTATCCATTGTATCACCAAGCTGTCCCATTTCTATAATGGTTTAAGGTTTATAAATTATAAATTTGCTAAAGCAGCTGTGAGATGGGTGATGTTATTATTACACAAGTGAGGAAGCTGAGGAAACTCACTTAGGAGAGGTGATCAGAATGAGGCAGTGTGCAACCAGTGTAACACACCAGATGAAACATCCAGGTGAAGAATAGATGTAGCAGTAACACTAAAAGGTTTATCCAGACCCTAATCCACTGGGCTATGGTTCCCAAACCTTCAACCAGAATCTCAGTCCTCAGTGGCCATCCATCCTAAATGTACAGGGCGAAATGCTTCTCTCCATAAAACTGGCAAATGGTCTTTGCTGGAAGACATGTGATCGAGGGAGCTCATTCTCTCCTCAGACAGCCCATTCCATCTTGGGATTCCTCTTAATTATTAGGAAGTTTTCCCAGACATCAAGCCTAAATCTGCCTCCTTGCATCTTCCACCCACTACTCCTTATTCTGGAGCCAAGTCAAACCAGCTCGGTCCCTCCTCCACACCCTTGAAGTATTTGAAGATGCGTTCTTGTCCTTAAAGTCTTCTCTTCTGTTTGCATTGCCTCAGCTCTTCCCTCACATGTCAGAAACTCAAGGTCCTTCATCACGTCCTAGTTGACCTCCTCTGGCCACCCCCCATCCCACTGATTAGCCGCCGTCCTAAAGCAAACACGAGATTTCATCTTTGTCTCACCAGGACAGATTATAGTTGGGCTCATTAACAACACCACAATAATAATAATAATTAACATTTTACAAGTTTTTACACGTGTTAGCTCACTTGACCCTCTCAACAATCCTGAATTCAGATCTTTAAGGGACAGAGGTTGTAAGACAGGTGCTATAATAATAATAGTATTTATATGAGTATTCATATATACATATATATTTTTACATAGTACATATAATATAGATGCATAGAATAAATAGTATTTTATATATTTATTTATATGTTTATAAATCATATTTAAATATGAGTATTCAGGGGCAGCTAGGTGGCGCAGTGAATAGAGCATTAGCCTTGAATTCAGGAGGACCCGAGTTCAAATCTGGTCTCAGACACTTAATACTTCCTAGCTGTGTGACCCTGGGCGAGTCACTTAACCCCAGCCTCGGGGGGGGGGGGGGGGAATATGAGTATTCATATATACATATATATTTATACATAGCACATATATATTTATTGATGTTCATAAATAATATTTAAATATGAGTATTCATATATATTTTATATAGTACATATAATATACGTGCATAGATTAAATACTATATTACATATTTATTTATATGTTTATAAATTATATTTAAATAGGAGTACTCATATATATTTATAATATATGCATAGAATAAATACTATTTTATATATATATGTTTATAAATCATATTTAGATATGAGTATTCATATATACATAGCACATATAATATATGCATAGAATAAATACTATTTTATATATTTATTATATGTTTATAAATAATATTTAAGTATGAGTATTCATTTTTATTTATATATAGTACATACATATTTATGCATAGAATAAATAATATGTATATATTATGTTTAAATAATATTTAAATGAGTATTCACATACATATGTTTATACATAGCATTGTAAGAACTATATAAATGTTAGTTATTAGTATTTTGATTATTCCTGACTCCCAGTCTTGTGTTCTATCCACTGCGTCACCCAGCTGCCTATGAGATTAGGAAGGAAGTTCAGAGACTTTAATGACTTACCTTGTGTCACCCAGTGAATCCATGGCAGAACTGAGAATAAAGCTTGCATCTGTAAACTCCCAGACCCAAGTCATTCTTGTCCTGAAAGGGCACCCTCTGATGTTACTCCTCCCTGTGTTACTTCAATAAGTCACTCAACTGCTGCCTGCCTCAGTTTCCTGATTTGTAGTATAGATGAACTGGTATTTAAATCTTGGATTCAACATGCGTTCCTGCTAAGACAGTGCCAAGCTATAATGTTCATTTGTAAACTATTTCTTGCCAGCCTTAGAAAAGAAATTCTGGAAGTCAGCTCTTTTGGATGCTGGAAATCTGAATTTTAGATAGCTTTAAATCTCTGAAATGGGCAGCTAGGTGGCTAAGTAAGCACTTTGCAAATATTATCTCATTTGATATTACTGCTTCTTGAGGCAGCTCATTTTACTTTTGGAGAGCTCTAACTGTTTAAAGCTAGGTGGCAGCTAAGTGTGCTCAGTCTGGAGTCAGGAAAATTCATCTTATTGAATTGAAATCTGGTCTCGGACACTAGCTATGTGACCTTGGGCAAGTCATTTAACTCCTTGTGCCTCAGTTTCCCCATCTGTGAAATGAGCTTGAGAAGGAAATGGCAAAATTAATCTAATACCTCTGCCAAGAAAAACCCCAAGTAGAGTCAAGAACAACAGAACATGACTGAACAGTGACTAAACCACAACAAAAAATTTCTGATCCTTTTAATTGAGAAGAGATGCTTTTACTAGCCTGTCCTATGAAATCCTCCTTAGGAAATATAATAGCCAAAGGCATAGAAAGAGATAACCAATCCAGGGAGTCAAAAAGCTTATATTAAGCACCTACTATGTGCTAGGCACTGTACAAAGATACAGATAACTGGTCCGGGTCCTCAAGGAGCTTACAGCCTAATGGTGACTTCCCCAGCATAGTAGGTGCACTCCCAGAGAATTGGAACTCAAGCATCCCTGTCTCCTGCGACTCCGAATCTGCCTCCAGACTACTTCTCTTGCTGGTTCTAGTCACTGCCCTAGTCTTGGACTGCACTTGGAAGCCACTCTGCACTGGAAGGAAGCTGTGGAAAATTGCCAAGGGGGTGGAGACAAGAACCGAAGGGTGTAGGGTAACCTACTCTGGAAGGACAGTCTCCCTAATTACTCCACTCCCAAAGGCCCCACTCTGGAGATTTCAATCTCATTTCAAAAGGGCTCCAGGGACCAAGTCTTAATAACTACCAGAAAACAGGCAGAAAAATCAATACCCTTGTAAATAGAGCAGTGGCCAACAAGAACTCAGTAGCTAGCCTGTTCTGGACAGCGTCAACCTACCCAGCTCCCCTGGCTCTCTCCCCTCTCCCTATGGCCAAATAAGGTGGAGGTTTCTGCAGAATCCTTTGCTGCTAGACACCACCAGACCCAGGTAGACTTTGGTACTCTCCTCCCAGATCTCTTCCCTCTGACTCTATTCCCACATCCCTGCCATAGCTTCCTAAACCAGCAGCATCTTCTACTAAAAATTCCACTTCTTCCTCACCTCACCATCAATTTCTGGGGCCCTGTGCCGGGTTGCCAATGGATGACTCAGACAACTGGACTATTTGTCCTCCCTCTTTTTTGAAATCTTTCTCCTCACCTCTCAATCTGATCGTAGGTTCATAAATTCTTTCTTCCAGAAGTCAGAGAGACCTAAAAGTCCATCTAAATCCTACTCTCTCATTTTTTAAAGAGGAAGTTAATGGAGAGGGGAATGATTTGACCAAAGTCTCACAGGGTGTAAGTGGAAGAGATGGGATTTGAACCATTGCCAATTCTACCTCCTACTTCTCTCCCCTTCACTTCATCCCCATGGACTCTCCCCCATCCCAATCTTCATTACCACTCACTCCCAAGGAGATCACAGTCTAATTGGAGAGACAAAAGAAAAACCATTATTACAAACAAGATATTTGCAGGATAAATAATAACTTGAACCTCTCATTGAACTTTGTTTCTACCTACTAAGTTCCCACTTTGTGCCAGACACCATGCTACCCCTTGGGAAAGACATCTCTCAAGGAGATCACAGTCTAATTGGAGAGACAAAAGAAAAACAATTATTACAAACAAGATATTTGCAGGATAAATTAAAGATCATTGATAAAGGGAAAGCACTAACATGAGAATCAGGAAAGACCTCTCATTTTGTTATCGTTCAGTTGTGTCTGCCGCTTTGTGAACTATTTAGGGTTTTCTTGACAGAGATAGCAGAATACTTTATCAATTTTTTCTCCAGTTCATTTTACATATGAGGAAACAGAGGCAAACAGAGTTAAGTGACTTGTCCAGAGTCACACAGCTAGTATGAATCCGAGAGTGGATTTGGCCATCTTCCTGACTTCATTGCTCCACGTAGTTGTTCAAAGGCTTCTCATAGAAGGTAGGATTTTAGCTGGCACTTGAAGGCAGCCAAGGGAAATTAGGAAGTGAAGCTGAAGAGGGAGAGAGCATTCTAAACTAATGTCTGGACAGACACAGAAAATATCCAGAGTGAGGGGGCGGTGTCTTGTCAGAAACAGCCTGGAGGTCAGTGTCAGTAGAATATATGTCATGGATTAAGGTATAAGTAGACTGGGAAGATGGGAAGGAGCCACGTTACGAAGGGCTTTGAGGATTTTGTATTTGATCCTTGAAGTGATAGAGAGCCACTAGAATTTATTGAAAGAGGGATGAGATTGTGAAGTCTATATTTTAGGAAGAGTAATGTGATATCTGAGTGGAGGATGTGCTGGAGTGGGGAGAGAATAAATGAATGACCACTCCCAGATCACAAGGCTGATCATGAGATCATGTATGTAGGCTTGGAGGGGATCTCAGAGGCCATTTTATTTAACCATCCCATTGACAGTTGAGGAAAATGTGACCCAAGGATGTCATGGGAACCAGAGTTAAAAGTGATCTAACCCAATCCTCTCCTTTCACCCCAGGGAAACAAGGGTCCAGAGGGATGAAACAACTTTCCAAGGCCACCCAGCTAGGCCGTGCCTGAGCTAAGATTCCTACTGAGAGTTTTCTGATTCTGTTCAAATTACAATAAGATACTTTGTTAGTTAGCGTCACGAGTGGAGAGAGTGTCTGGCAAGGAGACAGATTCAAGGCACAGACACTATCTAGTCTTGGAGCAGTAACTGTTCTGGGTTTTCATCACTTCATCTCCTCTGTAAAATAAGATGGTTGGGTTCGTTGGGTTCCATTATCTGCCAGGCTCCTTCCAGCGATGATGCCAGGGCTCTTTATCCCTCACTGATCTTTCTTCTTTCTCTGCTCTTCTCGTGAAGACCCCACAATTTTCCATTTATTTTCTGCTCCTATGAGTATAATGTCTCTTTGGCTAGATTGGTTACTATTTAATGACAGGATCTGGGTCCCCTATATGCTCTCTCCCTCTTCAGCTTCACTTCCTAATTTCCCTTGGCTGCCTTCAAGTCCCAGCTAAAATCCCACCTTCTAGGAGAAGCCTTTGAACAACTAGGTGGAGCAATGAAGTCAGGAAGATGGCCAAATCCGCCCTCGGATTCATACTAGCTGTGTGACTCTGGACAAGTCACTTAACTCTGTTTGCCTCAGTTTCCTCATATGTAAAATGAACTAGAGAAAAAAAATGTGCCTGTCACAGTGCTGGAAATGCATATACAGAGAAATCCAGATACAGAATAAATAGGAAATAATTATGAGAGGGAAGGCACTTGACTTAAGACGCGTTGGGGAAAACTTCCTATAGAAGGCAGGATTTGAACTGGGATTTGAAGGAAGCCAGGGAAGTCAGAGTGGAGGAGGGAAAGCAATGGAAATGTTTTCTTGAGACTGCTCATGGACCTCCTGGAGACATGAGGGATAGGAGGGCCAGATCCCTGCGCCCCATTCTCCATTCTGAGCAGACAGTGTATATATAATAAAGTGAGAACACTCCTGGGTCTAGCACCAGACTTTTCAGACCCTGACTAGAACCTTGGTTCTGCCACGTAATAGTTGGTGATCTGGGGGCAAGCTTACTTCCTTCTCTGGACCTCGGAGTTTTGATATGTAACATGAGAAGGTTGGAAAATACTCCATTTCTCAACTCTGGACATTCTCTTTGGCCGACCCAATGCCTGGAATGCTTTGACTACTAACCCCCCTCACCTCCTTCAAGTTCCAACTAAAGTCCCACCTTTTAGAGGAAATCTACCTCAATTCCTCTTAATTCAGAGTCTTTGCTCTCATAATTACTTACTATTTATCCCTTATAGGGATTTCTTCATATATATTTGTTTGCATGTTGCCTGTCCTATTAGACTGTAAGCTCCTTGAGGGCAGAGGCCATCTTTTGCCTCTTTTTGTATCCCTACCATCTAACACAGTGCCTGGCGCATAACAGTTGCTTAATAAATATTTATTGATTGATTATCTTCCCGTTTTAAAACCTATGATTCTAATCAGAAAAATCATAATTTGCTAGAAAGTTATAATTTGCAAAGACTCCCTCCATCATCTCTTTAGAACTTCATTAGAGTAATTATAATATAAATATAATAATATATAATATTAATAATTACATAAAATTGATTATAAAATAAAAATAATAACTATAATTAAGATAATTATAGGCTAGTAGGATAGGTATTGGGAAATATAGGCTCATGTAGGTTATGAGACTTACCTACGCTCACACCAGTATTATCAGAAGCAAGGTTTGGACTTCCTGACTCCAAGTATCCAGACTGAGGGGACAGTGTCTTGTCAATAGAATATAGGTCATGGATTAAGGTCTAAGTAGACTGGGAAGATGGGAAGGAGCCACATTATGAAGGGTTTTGAGGATTTTGTATTTGATCCTTGAAGTGATAGAGAGCCACTAGAATTTTTTGAAAGAGGGATGTCTGTCACAAAAGACTGAGCAGTCCTTCTGTCCACATTACTGCCCTCCTGGAGGTCAGAGATCTGTGGGATCTGTGGGAGGTCAGAGGCTCATGGAATCGGAGGGCTGCCAAGCATCTCGGACCCCAGCATCCTACACTGAGAGCTGGAATGGATATTGAACTCTCTCCTTTTACAGATAAGAAAACAGAAGTCCTCAGTTAGACCTAGATAATAGCTAGCATTTTGTTTACAAATAGCATCCTCACTACAATGCTGAGAGTAGGTACTCTTACTATGCCCACTTGGCAGATGATAAGGGGGCAGACAGGGAGGAAATGTCTGGGGATGGATTTGAACCCAGTTCTCCCAACTCCAGGTGCAGTACTTTACCGCAGGGTTGATACCACCTAGCTGCCTGCCTAAATCATAAGATCACAGATGTAGAACTGGGAGGGCCCTGGGGTCACCTAGCAGACCGATCCCTCCTTTTTACAAATGAGGAGTTGGGAGTGAGGGAGGGGCCCGGCTCGCCCAGACCTGGCTGCACCTGATTGATGCTGATGGGTAGAGGTAGGAGGGTGGCAGCTGGCAGAGCTCGGACCAGTCTCACCGTGTGCCTCCTTCTTCTCCCGACAGGGACGATGCGGCCGGTGAGAAGGAACTTTTACGATCCGTCCTCTGCGCCGGGCAAGGGCATCGTGTGGGAGTGGGAGAACGACGGGGGCTCCTGGACGCCATATGACATGGACATCTGTATCACCATCCAGAATGCCTACGAGAAGCAGCATCCGTGGCTGGACCTTTCCTCGCTAGGCTTTGGCTACGTGATTTATTTCAACAGCATGTCTCAGATGAACCGGCAGACCCAGCGGAAAAGGCGGGTGAGGCGGCGTATGGACCTGGCCTACCCGCTGACCATCGGCTCCATCCCTAAGTCCCAGTCCTGGCCGGTGGGCGCCAACTCGGGCCAGCCGTGTTCTTGCCAGCAGTGCCTGCTAGTCAACAGTACCCGAGCTGCTTCAAACGCCATCCTTGCCTCTCAGAGGAGGAAGATGTACCAGGCCTCGGGCACCGGCACAGGGACGGGCACCTTGCCTGTGCGCCAGAGTAATACCTTCAATGGGACCGGGACTACACTGTGGACTGGGGGCACCGGCCCCGCAGGAGGGGCAGCCAAGGGGGAGCCCGGGCGGTCGCCCAGTGGAGCTCCGGGGGGCAACTTTTCCCGGAGCCAAAGTGCCCCTGGCGGTGGCCAGCTCCCCAGACAAAACAATCTGAACCGGCCTGGGACTCAACGTGTGGCGGTCCTGAGCACCAGGGCATCGATTCCACCTGGGTAAGATGGGATGGCTCCAAGTAGTCCTGGGGTGGGAGGGATGGGGGAGGAGAGCACGAGTGCCATCCCAGGTGATCTCTGAGCTGCTCTGTGGAGGAGACCAACCTGGCACAAGTCCAGGGATTTTAGATTCAGAAAGGACCCCAGAGCCCACTAGTTTAATTCTATCATGCTGCAGGTGAGGAGACTGAGGAACAGGGCAGTCCACGATCATGCAGCTAGTAAGTGTCTGAGGAGGATTTGGAAAAAACATACATTAAGAACCCAAAAATATCTCAAAGGCCCTATAGACAAACCCTTTACATTTATCAGTTGAGAAAACTGAGACCAAAGAGATTATATGACATTCATGTGAAGGGATGGTGGGAAGAGGTTCCACAGGATTTAGAACTTGTGGGGAACCTTAGAGAGAAGCTGCGGTCCAGAGAGGTCACGGGGGTCATAGGTCCAGAATGGAAAGCAACCTCAGAAGTGACCCTTCCCCCTAACTTTTACAGATGAGGAAACTGAGCCTGAGGGGATTATATGAGTTGCCCAAGGTCTCTCTCCCACTCTCCCTCTCTGTCTCTTCCCCTCTCCTTCTTTCTATCTCTGTCTGTGTCTGTCCTATTTATCTCTCGCTGTCTGTCTTTTTGTCTTTCTGTGTCTCTTTCTCTCTGTGTCTCTATCTCTGTATCTCTTAGTCTCTCTGTCTCTCTCTCACTCTCACCCTTCTCTTATGGCTCTGGGGAAAGCCACATCTAAAAAAACAGGAGACAGAAGATAGGATATTTCATCTGGGGAGCAATCAGGGAAAGCTTTATGGAGGAGGCGGTGTCTGAGTTGAGTCTCAGAAACGCAGAGTTCCGAGAGCACAAGGGAGTAGATCAGATTACTTTTAGATCTCCTCCAGAAACATCTGCATTGGCTGCCAGCCTTGGGAGATATGTTCCGTCCAATGAGTGGATGAGAGGGAAGAATAAGAACAAACACAAAATGTTTGCCCCACCCCCTCCCTGCCCTGCCAACCTGGCAGTTTAGTCAGCCTGGCCCTGTGATGACCAGCATCAATCAGCCTGCCCTCCAAATCTTCGGAGCCAGTGGTCCCTGCTACTGCTCGATCTGCACAGCCTTCAAGAGCAAAGGGCACCAGACTATTAGGTGGGGAAGAGAGCTTCAGTAAGACACACTGTTCTCTCACGTAATGATACCCATGAGAACTGGGGTGATAGAGTAAATAAGGAACTAAGGAGCTTGAGTCCCTACTTTTTTTAGCAATGACATCCTAGGCAAGTCACTTAAGCTCTTAGTAACCGAGGCAACTCCCCAGGACTCTTAAGTCATAGAGAACGTGCCAACCTGCATTGATGGAGAGAATTTCCTCATCCAGGAATTCCCTATAGCAATGAATTTACAGAGCTAATCTCTAGCCCCTAAAATCATCAGAATAGCTTAGATTTCTATTCTATCTTATAGGATCTAAAGAAATCTCCGGCCCCCCTGGGTGCAGCCAGAGTAATCCAAGTCCCCAGGGCTTGGTGCAGGCAGAGTGGGGTGAATGACCTAGACAGTGCCCAGTGCCCAGATAAAGACGGAGGGGGCAGGCCGGAGCAGCTTATGCTCCAGCTGCTGCCAGTTAGCAAGCTTGGCTCCCCAGGGATCTCGAGCTTCACCAGCCAAAGCCAGTCTCATTAATCACCGTCCCTGGCAGGAAAAGGGAGAGAAGAAGAAAGAGAAACAGAAGGAGAAGGAAGGAGATACAGGGGTTGAGGGAAAGGAGGGTAGAGCAGAGGAAGGGAAAGTAATATCTTTGGGCAGCCACGCTGACTAACAACATGTGTCCCTTTTCTCACAGCAGCTCTGTGACGTAGAGGGACAAGAGAGGGGGAGGGGAAATAGAGAAATGACTGGAAGATATATAGATAAATAGATCATAGAGAAAGAACTAGATGGTAGAGATAGAAATAGATAATCTATAGAAGTAAATGATTGACAGATAATTGGTAGAGATATTTAGAAATAAGTGATAAAAATATAGAAATAGCTAAAATAGAGAGAAATAAATGATTGATAGAGATATTTAGAAATAAATAATAGAAGCAGCTAAAATAGGGGGCAGCTAGGTGGCACAGTGGATAGAGCACCAGCCCTGAATTCAGGAGGACCCGAGTTCAAATCTGGTCTCAGACACTTAACACTTCCTGGCTGTGTGACCCTGGGCAAGTCACTTAACCCCAGCCTCATTTAAAAAATAAATAAATAAAGAAGTAGCTAAAATAGAAATAGATATAAATGATAGAGATATTTAGAAATAAATGATAGAAATATCAATAGATAATAAATGTAAATTAGAGGATAGATAAATGAGATAGAAATAATTGATAGATGGTCAAGAGCGAAATAGATGATAAGCTATAGGACTAAATAATTGACAGATTGTTGGTAGAGATTTTTAGAAATAAATGATAGAGATAGCTAAAATAGAAATAGATATAAATGATTGATAAAGATACTTAGGAAAAAATGATAACAGAGATAGTAATAGCAAAAATAGAGCTAGATGTGATTTAGAAATAAATTATAGCAATATAAAGAAAGCAATGGATAATAAAGTAAAATTAGAGAATAGATGATGAGATAGAAACAATTGATAGTCAAGAGAAATAGATAATCCATAGATTATTGATAGAAATAGATGATTGATAGAGGTAAAGAGATATGGAAATAAATGATAACTATATTGAGATTGATAAAAAAGAGATAGAAGCAGATGATAGAGACTGAGATAGAGAAATAGCTGATAGATAAGAGAGAGAGAGAAATAGATATTACCTAGTTAGAGCTTACTATGTGCTAGGCACTGTACTAAATTGGGAATACAAGCAAAAGCAATTCAGTCCCTGCCTTCTTACATTCTAATCAGAGAAGCTGACAAGGGAGATACAGCAAAAATACAGGGTGATGTTAGGGGGCACTAGGAAGTGGGGATGGCGATGGAAAACAGGAAGAGCTAGGGCTTCAACTGAGGAACAGAAGCATGGTTAAAGGCTAGCCCCAGAATCAACGAACGTCTGTGACCCTGGCAGCCATCTCATCCCACCTCTATACAAAAGTAGTCCCCAGTATGACCATGCAAGGAGGGGGCCTCTAGCCTCCGTTTGAGGGCCTCCAGGGAGTGAAGGTCCTGGAACCTTCCATTCCATTTGAGATAGTTTCCTTATTTCCCAACAAAATCTATCTTTTTGCAGCATCCCCTTTGGGGATAAAGTAGGATACAGATTATCTTCTAGGGAACAGTCCTTCCAACCTGGACTGAAGATGGCTCTAAGGCCCCCGTTTCCCTCACCTCCAGGATAAACATCCTCAGTCTCTTCAGCTGATCCTTCTACACCTTTCACCCTTCCCAACTTATGAGTGATCTTCCTAAACTGCATAAAGAAACTAGGTAGCCTATTGAATAGTGCTAGACCCAGAGTGAGGAGGATCTGAGTTCAAATTCAGCCTCAGAGGCTTCCTAGTGTGCAAGTCACTTTTGACTGCCTCAGTATCCTCATCTGTAAAATGGGGCTGATGACAACACCTGGAACCTGGAGAGCTCAAATGAGATAATAGTTACAAAGCGCCGGGCAAACTTTATGCTAGCTCTTATGTATGGCCCAGGATTTTCCTTTTTTCCTACTGTGTTATCACCCTGACCTAGGGAGGAACCAGGTATCTCTGAGCCCATACCCTCTATTCCCTCTTGAACTCTCCAAGTTTTACCCAGCATGCAGAGAGCCGGGTCCTGGAACAATTAATTGATTTTACACAAGAATCACATGACTAGTAAAAATCAAACATCTCCATGAGATCTTTCTGCTCTGATGGTCCTTGAAAGCTGGGGAGGAGGGGCGGGGGAAGGGAGTCATCCTACAGGTGGCAGGAAGTTTGCCGGTCCCCTCCCCCAGGACATGTCTCCTTTATTCTCCCTTTCAGACCCCAAAGTCTAGGAGAAGAGAAGGTAAGCCAGGATCCTGCTGTGGGTGATGGTGGGAGCTGAGGGGTTCTGGAACCCGGGAGAGAGAAAGCAGGAGAAGTGGAGTCTGAGAAAGCAGCGGACCAAGCCTGGCCCCGGCCTGGAGCGTCTAGCATCCTTTCCCCAGCCCAGGGAGCAAACATCTCAGCCCCGACATGTGCAGCCTAATGGCTGAGCCCCCCCACCCTAACCCGCTGTAGATGTTAGGAGGGGGAGGGGAAGGGGAAGGCAGTGTCTGACGGGGTGGGGGTGGGGAACGAGGTGACATGCGCAGGAGGCACCGGCTCCCGAAGGCCAAGGTTTCCAGTTGCCATGGCAACAAGGGCCCAGGTGCACAGCAGAGGCAAGTGTCTGGAGAAGGCTTTGGGGGAGTGGGGGCAGCCCCGCAAACCCTCTCCTCGGCCCTTCGCCTCCTTCACTGCTCTCCCATTCTCTCCATCCGTGCCTTTGTCTCTGGGCTTCTCCCCTCGGATTCTGCATCTCTGTCCCCCTGAATCTTCCTCTCTCTCTCTCTCTCTCTCTCTCTCTCTCTCTCTCTGTCTCTGTCTGTCTCTCTTTCTCTCTCTCTCTCTCTCTCTCTCTCTTTCTCCCTCTCTCTCTCTCTCTCTCTCTCTCTCTCTCTCTCTCTCTCTCTCTCTCTCTCTCTCTCTCTCTCTCTCCCTCCCTCCCTCCCTCTGTCTCTTCCTTCTATCTCTTTATCTTTTCCTCTTCCTGAATCATTCTTTCTCTCTCACTGATTGCCTTAGTTGACCCTCCTTGTTTCTCTCTCATGTCTTCCCCATTGCTTCTCTTCTGATTCAGTCTCTCCCTCTCTTTGTATTTTCTCTCTCCTACCCTCGGACTCTTCCCATCTCTCTATATATCCATCCCTCTCCTCTTATTATTGTCCCATCCTTTTTCTTCATTTCCCTACTTCTATCAATTCATTCTTTCCTCCTAATGTCTTTCTCTCCCTCCCTCCTTCTCTCTCCCTCTTCCTTTGCATTTCCATCTGTCTCTCTCCCTCCTTTCATCTCCCTTTTCATCTCCATCTCCTTCCCTCTTTTTTCCTTCCTCTCTTCTCTCTTATGTCTCCTCCTCCCTCACTTCCTCCCTCCCCTCCGACTCTGTTTTCTCTCTCTGTCTCTGTCTCTGTCTCTCTCTCTCTCTCTCTTCCCTCCCTCCCTCTCTACCTGTCTCTGTGTTTCTCTGTTTTTTCTGTTGTCTCTCTGTCTGTCTCTGTCTCTCTTTCTGTCTTTCTATCTCTTTCCCTCCCTATTTGTCTCCATTGCTGTCTCTCTCTGTCTCTCTTTATCTCTCTCTGTCTCTGTCTCTCTCTGTCTCTCTATCTCTCTCTCTGTTTCTCTCCCTCTCTCTCTGTTTCAGTCTCTGTCTCTGTCTCTGTCTCTCTGTCTCTCTGTCTCTCTGTCTCTGTCTCTCTCTCTGTCTCTGTCTCTGTCTCTCTCTCTGTCTCTCTGTCTCTCTCTCTCTTTCTCTCTCTGTCTCTCTCTCTCTCTCTTTCTCTCTCTGTCTCTCTCTCTCTCTCTGTCTCTCTCTCTGTCTCTCTCTCTGTCTCTCTCTCTCTCTCTGTCTCTCTCTCTGTCTCTGTCTGTCTGTCTCTCTCTGTCTCTGTCTCTGTCTCTGTCTCTCTCTCCCCATCCCTCCCTCTCTCTCTGTCTCCATCTCTGTGTCTCTCTCTCCTTCTCAGACAGGTTTTTCCTCATACACTTCTAGTCTCTTCAGTCTAGAGTCTTTAAAAACCAACCCCTCTATTTCCTTCCCCCACTCTAACCACAGCACACCAGACTCATCCTAACCTAATAAACCTCACCCACAGCTTTTTAAACACAAAGAGATTCCATGACCTCCCTCAAGAACACATGGCAGAAAGCTTTCTCTGGTGTCTGACCTACATCATTTGTGGGAGGAGGGGAGGAGTGGGGGGAAGGAAACCAAAGCCAAAGCCTAGTTAAGGCAGAGAGAATGGTCCGAGCTTACCCCCAGGTCATTCCCAGAGTGGGCTGGAGCACATTAAAATCAGGAGGTAACACGGAGCGGACTTGTAGCTAGAAGCTCTGTGATCTCCTTTATACTTATTGTGTTAGCTTAGGCAAGTCATTTAATATCATTAATTCTCGATTTCCTCATGGGTAAAATGGGGGGCTAGCTATAGCACCTACCTCACAGGGTATTGTCACATAAGATGATTTGAAGTCATTATTACATGTCAATTGTCTCAATAATTATCGAATAAAATAATGTGTGCAAAGGGCTTAGCAGACCTTAAAGTATATAAATAACAACCATCAGTCGTAGTACCATAGAGCATGGGCTGAACTTTTCAATGAGGTTTCATATAGGAAAAAAGATCCCACAGTCAGAGTCCTGAGAATGTGAAAAGGGCTGCCTTTGGGCGGTAACGGGCCAAAGATTCAATGAATATATGTTGGGGATATTGTAAAGAGGATTCCTGTCCAGGAATCAGACAGCTGGTGGCTCTGTGGATTAGGTCTTGAGTCAAGAAGATTTGAGTTCAAATCCAGCCTCGGATACTGACTAGATGTATGATCCTGGGCAAGTCACTTAACCTGTCTGCCTCAGTTTCCTCAGTGGTAAAATGGGGATAATCCCATAATCTCCATCTCCTACAGTACCTACCTCCTAGAGTAATTGTAAAGCAGAGTGTCTGCCACATAATTTGGTGCTGTGTAATTTCTTACTCCCTCCCCGACCCCTTTCAGGTTGGACTAAATGATTTCTGAGGGCCCGTCTAGCTTGTAGACATCTTTATGGGTCCCTCCATTTCATCTAGACAATGAGACAATGGAGAAGGGTTTGTCTGGCAGTTGCTCCTAGGAGGGTCAGGGGAAGTCTGGGATGGGAGGCCAAGAGGTAACTGAGAAAAACCCAACTGTGTGTAAAAAGGGTCAATCCTCAGAGTTTCTGAGACCAGATGTTGCTGGGGAGGAGGAAACAGACTCAGAGTTTCCATTACATTGAAAATTAGGTGGAAGGGAGAGTGATTTATATGTGTGCAGGAGGGAGTACGGGGTATGTTGGGAGGGAGAGATTTAAGAGGAGAAAGCAGGAATTATGGTGCAGGGGAGAGGATTTATGAGTCTGTGTATGAGGGAGGATGATTTATCTTTATTTTGAAAGGAAGCAAGCACCTGAATGGGCTTTTCCTCAGTCCTCTTTCCCAGTCCCATTTCCTAAAGCTTTCTGGTAGGGAAGAAGGGCAAGACCAACAGAGAGCTAAAGAATCGAAAGTCTTTTGATGGGGTCCAGATTTTCCCACAGTCCCTTTATCCCTTCCACATTAGCTGCTTCTTTAGACCTGAAAGAATATTTGGAAAGAGCCCTTAGATTAAAAATCAAAGGATCTAGTTCAAATCCCCCCCTTGAAATTTAGTCATTCCTTTCTCCATATGATCTTGGGGAAATCATTTATACTCTCAGATCCTCAGTTTCTTTGTCTGTAAAATGAACCAGATGGGCCAGATGAGCCATTCCAGCTTCTGAATTCTAAGACTTCTTCCACCTCCACAGTCTTAATTCTGGGACAATTTTGAGGGAACCCATCAATTACTTTGTGCTGGACGATGATGATAAAAAGCAGCTAGCCTCTAGGCACTTACATGCTGTTGGGAATCATAGTGCTGTGAAAAAACAAGGGCCTTGGACTGAGGGTCAGTGACCACTGATGAGTCAGGAAACTCACTTATATTTGGGTTAAGGAAGAAACTTTGCAAGTTCAAGGTCAAACAATAATTGGCCCAAAGAAAGAGCTGAGCATTTTAGTGAAATCAAAGCTCAGGAATAATCCTTAGAATGTATAGAATGCTTTAAGATTTGTAAGAGTACTTTACATATAGACTATCTTCTTTGAGATTCACAATAGTCTTAGGGGAGCTAGGTGCTATTATTATCCCCATTTTACAGGTAAGAAAAGTGAGGCATTCCGAGGTTAAGGGACACTTTCATGGGCTACATAACTAGTAAGTAACTGAGAAGCTGAATTTGAATTCGGCTCTTCCTGACTCCAGTTCAGCACTCTATCCATTGCATTGCCTCGCTGCCTGAGTCAATAATGTGATATGGCAGCAAGAAGAGGTATATTGTCCAAAGTTAGGGAGGAATAATCCCACTAAATTCTGGTCTAGTCAGAAGGTTTGTGGTTAACCTGGAGGGCATCCAAAGGGGGCCATGTAGGGTCTTGGGTTCTTGTTGGGTGTGTTAGAGGGGGCCCAGATGTGTTCAGGTTTGGTGATCCGGACAACCTCTGAGGTCCCTTCCAGGGTAGAGCTACTGTGACTCCGAGACCCTCATGTCTTCCCAACTTGGCTCCAATGCTGACATCCTCGTGGAATTTTACACAGGAAGAGAACGTGTGTGAAAGGGATGGTGGGGGTGGGAATTCAACAATGCGCCAGTGTGAGTTTGTGTTGCCGTGAGGGGAGAAGAAGAGGTCACGGCATCTTGCTGGTGACTCCCACTTCTTCTGGGTTGTTGGATTCCCCGGTCCTGGGCCCAGACAGCTGGATGGGGAGGAAGCTGTGAACAGAGGAGCAGAACTGTGTGATGAACCAAGGGGAACCGAGGGAAGTGAGCTCTCAGCAGCCTCCTTCCCCCTCTCTTCCCCTCCACACCACACCAGCTCATCTCCCAGCCCCAAATCACCACAAAGTTAAACCAGATCCGTCACCCAGATGAGAGATACTTCCTACCCCTTTGTCTTTGTTCCCTTTGCAGGTTAGGGTTGTGGGAAGTCCTCCCCCAAGGTTCAAGTGGGGGAGGCGCTGGTTCTTACCCAACATGAGTAAGATGCAGGGCAGTAAGAAAGAATTAATTGGCTACTAACAGCAGAATGAGGTGGGTGTAGCAGTCAGGTTAACAGTGGGACAAAGCAAACTTCAGACTCGATATGGTGATAGGATTTTAGGACTGTGAAGTCAGGAGGACCTGAGTTCAAATCTGGCTTCAGACATTTAACATTTCATAGCTGTGTGACCCTGGGCAGGTCACTTAACCCTAACTGCCTCAGCAAAAAAAAAAAAAAGAATTTTAGGACTGAAGAAACCTAACACAAATGAGCTGTATGATGAGATGACATTTGCCTCTTGTCCGTGGATCTTAGTCATGATAACCTTGCCCTTACCTCTATTACCTGGTAACATGCTGGCCTTTGACTGAATAACAAACATCTGGCTGGGAGGAGTTTCCCTGATCCCACTCATTTCAAAGGCCTTCTATCTAGTCCAGCCACCTTTTTATTTTACAGAGGATTGATCTGGGTTCCAAAGGGAGAAACTGGCTTCCCTAAAATCACACCAGGAGAGAAGTGAGACCAGAAGAATGGGTACAAGAGCATAGGATTTTAAGCAATTGGAGCCAGGAGACATCCTGAAAGCACCCACTCTAAGCTGTCCATTTTATAGATGAATAAATAAAGGCCCATCAAAAGGGACTTGTCCAGAGTCTCACACTTAAGTAGCAGAGCTGAGATTCAAACCAGATCCTCTATCATCAAATTCTTTCTGGGATCTCAAGCTTC
Source organism: Sminthopsis crassicaudata (assembly GCF_048593235.1). Classification (NCBI taxonomy): domain Eukaryota; kingdom Metazoa; phylum Chordata; class Mammalia; order Dasyuromorphia; family Dasyuridae; genus Sminthopsis; species Sminthopsis crassicaudata. The sequence goes on along the minus strand of NC_133617.1, from coordinate 28,638,394 downwards.
CTTGTTAGAACATGGGATCTGGCATCTGTCCTTGAAATTGGGGGCCATAAACATGGAGGGGAGGGAGGTATCAGGAATGGATAGAATTGCTGAAGGTTAGACTTCCAGTGGGAGAATAGAAGCCTATTCTTGGAATGGGTCCAGTCAGAACCATGTGGTAAGTTTTGTTCTCATCGTCACATTCTACAAAGTGAGAGACAGAGACAGAGACACAGAGAGAGACAGAGACAGAGAAAAACAGAGAGACAGACATAAACCAGATGGCTTATCACTTGAAATAAGGATAGGTTATCATGCTCTGAGAACAGGTCCAGAACCACTGAAACTGTCAAAGGTAATGGGCAGTGCCAGGTCAATGTCCAGGATGATGAAGGGCCTCAAGTCTTTGTCATATGAGACCCATTTGACAGAACTGGGGATGTTAAGTGGGACAGGGAGAAAGGACAAAGTGATGGCTGTCTTCAAAGACTTGAGAGGCAGTCATGTAGAAGAAGGATCGTTAGTCTTGAATCTAGCCCCAAAGGACAGCCGTCCCAGCTACTGGCTTGTGGCAGCCTCAGCTGCTCCAGGCTGAAGATGTCTCTCCGCCCCATCCTTGTATCCTTCCTTCTTCCCTCCAGATCGGTGCTGATAAGACTGCATCTTGGTCTATAGCGGATGGAAGTTGCAAAGATATAAATACTGGCTTGTTCGAAAAACTCCCCTAATAGTCAGAGCCATGGCAAAGTCCAATAAACCACTCGAAGGAAGGGGTGTGATTAGTTCCCCTCCTTCTCCCTGGAGGTCTTTGAGCAATGACCAAATGTGGTAGAGTGGATATGGGTTGGACAAGATAATCTCAGACATGCCTTCCACCTCTGAGATTCTGTGGCTGAGTTAGTCAGCAAATACTTATTAAGCACTGACTGTATGCCCAGAAATTGGCTCCCCTAAAATCACACCAGGAGAGAAGTGAGACCAGAAGAATGGGTACAAGAGCATAGGACTTTAAGCAATTGGAGCCAGGAGACATCCTGAAAGCACCTACTCTAAGCCGTCCATTTTATAGATGAATAGTCCATGAGAACGCAAAGAAACAGCACTCCCTGCATTCAAGAGCCTTTTACTCTAATGACAGCATCAACATGTGAATAAATAGGTGAATAAATGATGAGTGTTAAATCAATCCACATGCATTTATTAAGTGTGTATTAAATATGTAGAAAATACAGAGGATACAAAGAAGTCAACAAGCATTTATTAACTGCCTACTGTGTGCCAGGCATTGTGTAAACACCAAGTGTACAAAGAAAAGAAAAAGAAAGTCCCCATTAAGACAACATAGTTCGGTGAATAGAGTGTTGGATTGTGGAGTAGGAGGACCTGAATTTGAATACTTTCCCTCTTCCTCACTGTCTCTGTAATATTGGGCAAGGCATCTAATCTCCTTTAGTCTCAGTTTCCTCCTCTGTAAAATGAGGGAATTAGCCTGGACAGTCTCCAAGCTTCCTTCCAATGTTCAATTTATAAATTATAATGAATAATTATAATATAATTCATACATAATGTCCAAAAGGAATGTTCTTAGGAAAATCGGAGCACACTCTAGAATGCCCACATAGAACATCTGGAATCCGGAGAACCGGGATGCTTCCTAGCTGTGTGACCTTGGACAAGTCATGTAACCCCTATCAACTAGATCAGAATCAACTGTCGGTGGCCAAAGTCAAACAAATCTAGAGACAGAAGGATCAGGACACATACAAAAGTTTAATTAACTTCAGAGTGATGTTTGAAAATGGAAGCCCTCCCTTCTAAGAAGGAGGGCTTAACATGCTTGGCCAAAAGCAGGTCTTCTATACCACAAGTGGACAGGATTATGACATAATGGTTTCTAGGTCTTGAGCTACTGTTTGCACTTTCCTGTGGGAACACAATTATCTCAAATCTTTGGGGCCGTGGCCACCATCGGGGCACCTCACCAGAGTTCTGTAATGGGAACAGGAGTGGAGTACCTGTCAGTGACAAGGAGCAGGGATTGTGAACATGTGATGGATGGTCCTGAGAAACAGGGAGAGCTAAATCCCTCAGCGAACACCTGGTGCTAGTCCAAGCGATACACTTTGCCAGAGGGTGATATCATCCTGAGTGCAAAGGATTATTGTTATGCCAAGCTTAGAACACAGCCTGCTTACTGAGCTTTAGCTCTTGGGAACGGGGTATCTCCAAATTAGTTTAACAACCTGATTGTCTTTTAAAAAAATAAATAAATAAATAAAATAAAGAATCTAGATGCTGTTTTCTGGGAGGAGTCAAGATCCTGGCTGGCACAAGGGCAAAAAGAAGCCCAAGGTTCAGTTTCAAGGAAGGGAAGCAATTTCTGGACCAGTTCACTGGCGAGAAGGGGACAAAGACTTATAGGGAAGGAAGTTTGACAGAACTGGGGTTTTTCTAGATCCCCACCCCCATCTTCAAGAAGCAATGATTGGAGTATCTAGTAGGAAGGCACAGCTCAGTGAGTCAGAGGAAGTCATTGAAGTACACGAATCAAAAAGTCTGAGAAACAGTAGGTAGTCAACAGATTCATTTTTTTTGCTTTTTTTACTGTAATTCAAGGGGGAAAGAAAAAGGGGAAAGGGAGGGAGGGGGAGAAAAAAGAAGGGGAGAAAGGGAGAGAGAGAAGGGAAGAGAAGAGGGAAGGGGGGGAGAGACTGAGTGAGACAAAGACAGAAAGAAAGAGAGGGAGGGAGGGAGACACAGAGAGAGAGACATAAAGGGAGAGAGAGGGGGAAAGAGGAGGGGAAGGAAGAGAGGGAGATACGAAAGGAGACAAAAGGAGAAGAAAGGGAAGAACAGAAGAGAAGAAGAGAGGAGATGAAAGGAGAGGGGAGGGGAGGTGATATAAGAGTCAGAAACAGAGGTCTAAATACAACTAGATTTTACTATAAGGCATCTTTGAGGGAGAGGGAGAGAAGAAGCATTTATTAAGTGTATTATATGCCAGGCACCATCCTAAACCTTTCTCAAATATTATTTCATTTGATATTCATAACAATCTTGGAAGATAGGGCTATTATTACCTCCATTTTATAGTTGAATTTATTGAGGTGAATGTATCACCTCACTGGTTAATTTAGAGAATTTAGAGAATTTATTTAATTTACAGAAAAGCAAAAAAATCAAAGGAAATATTTGCTCTGTTCTGATTGACTATACTAATAAGGTACATGGATTCATGGGGAAAAAGGAGAACAATCTTATAGTTAAACATCTGAAAAAAAAAAGCAAACAAACAAATGTGTGGAACAGTTAACTCTAGCAATCTGTTCCAAAAGGATATAGGGTTTCAGACAAAGGTTGTCCTATTTATTTTCCCAGCAAACAATAGCAGTCCCAGATGGCTTAAAACCATGATGAGTTACTTAGGGTCTGAGTCAGCTCAACGTCCATTCGATCACCTAAAAGATAGCAAAAACACGTACTCTCTGGATGGTATGATACAGTGGAAACATTACTAAATTTTGAGTCAGTAAGATGTTTGTTCAAATTCTAACTCAGCCATTACCTGTGGTGACCTGGGGCAGTTATGTAACCACTTTGGGCCTCAGTTTCCCCATCTGTAAAATGAAGGCATTGGATCACATGGGCTTCCAATTCTAGATATATGATCCCATGAAAATATCCCAGGCTTTCCGGTAGTGTGTACCATGTAGGAAAACTCCTTCAAAGCAGGCAGATTTAGGAGGCTCCAGATGATGACTTGTTGGCAGCAAAGGTTATACACAAATAGCACATACAATCATCAATCCCAAGGTCCATTCCCCTCTCTTATTAAAAAGCAAACCATCTAATTAGTTAGTCAATTAAAATTACTGATGAACTCTTATCTCAGATAGTTGGTGACTCTACCTGAGGCTAGCAAGGGCTGGGAGTGATACATCTGTACTCTGTTCAGGGGACTCTGCATCTAAGGCTGGAAGGGACTCCAGAGACCCAGATGAGGAAACTGAGGCCCAGAAATGGGAAGTTACCTCCCCAAATTCCCTGCCAGAGCCAGGATTTGAACCTGTATGGGCACGTTGGCTCCGGTCCAGTCCACTATATCACACTGTGTCTCTATCATGAACAAGCTGCTCAGAAGTTTCATTAAAAAAAAAAAACTCCTCCCAAGGTTACTATAACCTAATAAAGCAACTTGAAATCCACCTTAAATTTTCTTATGTCCTCCAACACCTAGACTGGAGGTTGTTGAACTGATACTGTGGTCAGAACCCTAGTGGTGATATCTCCATCAGCTACAGGGAGATCAGCTACAAGGTCCTTGACCTTGCTCTTAAGGAGCTCAAGTTCTATGCATATAAATGTCAGTGGGTTAACGAACATTTATTAAGCACCTGCTGTTTACCAGACACTGTACTATGTACTGGGGATACAAAGAAAGGCAAAAACCTTTCTGAAACAAATAGGGAGCAGACTAGTGAAGCTGGAAAAGACTCAGCAAGGAGCTAACTTCAAGTAATTGTGGAGCTGTCCAGCAAAAGTAGGAGTAGCCTAGTTTTGCCCCAGAAGGCAGAACCAGGACTAGCCGAGGGTACTGAGGAGAGTGGCAAAATATCTGGCTTCTTGTCAGGAGAAAATATCCTACTATGATCCATCCAAAATACCACAAGCTTCAAGTAAAAATTAGATGACCCTTTGAGGGAATAATGGACATTCTGGGTGAGATAGAACTAGGTGACCTCTATATTAGAAAGATCTGTAGCTCAGGATAACTTGGGTTCAAATCCCATCTCAGACTCTTGCTAGCTGCACAATCCTGGACAAGTCACTCAATTTCCCTTTGCCTCAGTTTCCTCACCTATAAAATGAAGTTGATGACATCTAATGTCTCCTCCAACTCTGAATGAATGACCATTACAGGTTTTATTTCATATCTAGGTTCTAACATTTACTACCTAGTGATGTTGAGCAAATCATTACAGTCCTAGGGCCTCGGTTTCCTCAATTGTCAAGTGAAGAGATTGGACTAGATCGCCTTTGCAGTCCTCTCTAAATTAGGGGGAGGGGAGGAGAAGATGCCTTCTTCTACCTATCATCCCTCTGGAGCCATTGCATGGGTGCTAGCCTTCCAGGAGGGCGGCCAACAGAGCAGAGAAATGGTTTTCACCCAATCTGTGAGATTATTGGAATGGGATTCTCCTTTTCCTTTAGGAAACTTTCTATGGTGGTGCAGATCGGCCACCGTCCCAGTACTTTACAACATTCAGAGTGGACTGGGGGCTCTGAGAAGGGAAATGAGCTCACACACAGCCAGCATAAGTATTGAAAACTGAACTCGAACCCACATCGCCCTCCATCCAAGCCAGATTCTCTATCCATCATTGTCACTCAGAAGGGAGATGCCAAGATGAAGAGAGAGACCATTTATTGTATAACATCCTCCTTCTGGGGAGGTCATAGACTTGGTTCTGAAAGGGATGCTAGAAGCCAGCCACTTTCTCATTTTATAGGGAAGAGATAAAGTGTCTTCCCCAATATCACCTCCACGCTACCTCTTGTTTGAATTAAATGTCCTTTGAGGCCTTTTGCAACTCTAGGATTCTGGGATGGAGACAGTGAGCCCCCTTAACCCAGAACAGCTTTCCCCTAGGTCCAATTGGGTTAGACCCCCTCCCGCTGGATCCCCTCTGTGCCAGCAAAGGACTGAATCAGGAGAGAGGGCAAGAGCTGTCACTGCTATTGGGCTCAGGGATGGAGTCTGGCTTCTTTGTTCCATTTTATCTCTTATCGTTCGCTTTGTCTACCTGATATTGCTGGACTCAGGCTAACAATAGCATTGGGGGAAGGGGAGACAGTCACAAAAACAGCCTCAGATTCATCCGTGGTCATGGAGTCTGGTCTAAATGGAGAGTGGACTCAGTTCCACAGAATGGAAGCGGGTAGGATGGTCAGGCTATGTGAAATCAGGCCAGGGAAGGGAGAGGGACAGTGGAGCAGGTGTGTGGGCACCTACCAGGGCCTCAGATAAATAGATAATATCACTGCTAGAGGTAATTCCTTCTGCCAATGGGATTTCAGCTTATACTCTTTTTAAAAAATAGCTTTTTTATTTTTCAAAATACATGCAAGGAGTTTTCAACATTCACCCTTGCAAAACCTTGTGTTCCAAAATTTTCTCCCTCTCTTTTAACCCCCTTCTCCTTACCTAGACAGCAAGTAATTCAATATAGGTTAAACCTGGGCAATTCTTCTAACCATGTTTCCACATTTATCATGCCGTGAGAGAAAAATCAGATCAGAAGGGGAGAATTAAGAAATAAATAACAAGCGAGCAAACAACAACCAAAAAGGGTGAAAATACCAGGTTGTGATTCACATTCAGCCCCATAGTCCCTTCTCTGGTTATCTTTAACCTCCCCCCTCTGTCTCTGCCTCTCTTTGTCTCTGTATGTCTCTTCTCTGTCTCTGTGTCTCTGTCTCTTTTTGTCTTTGTCTTTGACTCTAGGTCTTTCAGTTTTTGTGTCTCTCTATCTCTGTCTCTGTTTCTCTGTCTCTGTCTCTATCTCTGTCTCTGTGTCTCTTTCTGTGTGTGATTCTCTCTATCTCTGTCTCCTCTGTCTCTGCCTCTTTTCTGGGACTTTCTCTCTGAGTGTCTCTCTGTGTCTTCGCCTTTATCGCTGTCTCTCTGTGTGTCTTTTTGTGTGTGTGTTTCTGTCTCTCTATATCTGTCTGTCTTGATCTCTGTCTCCTCTGTCTCTCAGTCTCTGTCTGTCTCTGTGTGTATGTAATATGTCTCTTTCTGTGTGTCTCTTGTCTCTATCTCTGTCTCTGTCTTTGTTTTGGTTCCTCTCTGTCTATTCTGTCTTTCTGTCTCTGTCTCTCGGTGTCTCTCTCTGTATTTCTCTCTTTCTCTTTCTCTGTCTCTGTCTGTCTGTCTCTCTTTCCCCTCCCCTATCCCACTTCCTTCTCTCTGTCAGACTCACACCTCTGGATGCTTCTTTGTGAGCCGGTGTGTGTCTGTGTGACTCGAGCCCCTGCCCACTTCTTTCTCTGGGACTCCTGTTTTGTGAGTTGGTTGATAGCGTGGCATTTCTGCACCTGTGTATCATCAGTATGAGGTCTGCTCTCTCAGGCTGTGTGTGTGTGTGTGTGTGTGTGTGTGTGTGTGTGTGTATGTCTGGGCAGCCCTGAAAGTCCAGTTCTTCCCCAACTTGGAGTCCCAGGCTTTCCCAGGAGCCGCTGCGAGGGTTGTGTTCCTTGGTGTCTGTGTGTTTGCCTTGTGCGTGCGTTTTTGTTGTTCCATGGAGAAGAATGTTTGCCTGCTGCCGGAGCCCTGACTGCTGGCCTGCCAGGGGGACCATCTGCTTGGAGAGGCCCCCTCGGAGCGGTTCTTCTGGGCTGCTTTCGGGCCGGGCAGGAGGCCAGGGCAGGATCTGCTGAATGACAGCAGTTTCCCTTTCCTCCCTAACCCAGCCTGGCATGGCAGAGGCCAGTAGCCTGCCCACTCACCTAAAGCCCAAGGGGAAGTTGGGCAAGTCTGACACCCTTCCCCCTCCTCCAGCCTTCCAATCTAGCACCCTGGCGCCCCCAGTCCCTGTCTGTCTGTCAGTCTGTCTGCCTCGGGCCCATCACAGCTGAGTCCCAGAGCCAGGATTCTTAACCTTAAGGCCATCTGGTGAAATCTATGAACCCCTGTAACCTTTAAGGATCCTTCTAGATGGAAATGCCCTGGAAGGCTCCTTCAGGATCTTAAGCTCCACCCCCATGTCTTTTTGGCTCAGTAGTATAATGTTTATATTACCAGCCTCACCAGGTAGGTGAGAACACTGCTTTGGAAGCTTCAAAGCACCATAGAAACATGAGGCATCGTCCTAGAGAGGCAGGCAGTATGTTAATAATAAATGTAATGTTAATAATAAATATAACTAGCATATAAATGGGGCTTTGAGATTTCCAAAGTGCTTTACCGATATTATTCTCTTTGGGTCCTCTCAATAACTCTGGGAGGTATATGTTACTATTATCTCCATTTTCCAGATGAGCAAACTGAGGCAGGCAGAAAGTAAGTAAGTCCAGGGATGCGCAGCTCATATATGCTTTAGGTTATTTTGCAATCAGGTCTTCCTGCCTTTAAGCCCAGGTATACATTGTGCCAGGTAGTAGGTAACTGATACCAGGCCCTTTGTGGGGGAGGGAGAAAACAATAAGAGACTATGTAGTCACCCAAAGGTAAAAACACTAATGGCCTGTGTGGGAGAGAGCGTTGCTAATGTTCTGGATGAAAGGACCCAGAAAGTGGCTTCCCAGGCCGGAACTGAAACTAGAACCTGCAGGAACAATAGGGCCCTTCTCCTGGAGCCAGGGAAAAGCGTAAGTTATTATTTCACTCCATCCATCATTAGCTCCCCGCCCCAGGGGAAAATGGTCATATAATATTCCTTAGGAAAAACACAGAAGCTAGAAGATCCTTTAGACCATAGAACATAGAACATCAGTGCTGGGAGGAATCCTGGAATATAGATTATCAGAGCTGGGAGGAGTCTTAAAACTGGGAATGTTATTAGAGCTGGGAGAGGCCTTAGAACAGGGGATGCTGGGAAGGGCCTTAGAACAGGGGATGTCAGGGCTTGGAGAGACTTTAGAACAGGGAATGACAGAGCTGGGAGGGGCCTTAGAACAGGGATGTAAGAACTGAGAGGAGTCAGAACAGAGGAGGCCAGAGCTAGAGAGACTTTAGAACAGGAGATGTCAGAACTAGGAGAGACCTTAGAACAGGGAATGACAGGGCTGGGAGAGACGTTAGAACAGGGAATGACAGAGCTGAGAGAGACCTTAGAACAAGGATGTAAGAACTGAGAGGAGTCAGAACAGAGGAGGCCAGAGCTAGAGAGACTTTAGAACAGGAGATGTCAGAACTAGGAGAGACCTTAGAACAGGGAATGACAGAGCTGGGAGAGACTTTAGAACAGGGAATGACAGAGCTGGGAGAGACCTTAGAACAGGGATGTAAGAACTGAGAGGAGTTAGAACAGAGGAGGCCAGAGCTAGAGAGACTTTAGAACAGGAGATGTCAGAACTAGGAGAGACCTTAGAACAGGGAATGACAGAGCTGGGAGAGACCTTAGAACAGGGATGTAAGAACTGAGAGGAGTCAGAACAGAAGAGGCCAGAGCTAGAGAGACTTTAGAACAGGAGATGTCAGAACTAGGAGAGACCTTAGAACAGGGAATGACAGACCTGGGAGAGACTTTAGAACAGGGAATGACAGAGCTGGGAGAGACTTTAGAACAGGGAATGACAGAGCTGGGAGAGACTTTAGAACAGGGAATGACAGAGCTGAGAGAGATCTTAGAACAGGGATGTAAGAACTGAGAGGAGTCAGAACAGAGGAGGCCAGAGCTAGAGAGACTTTAGAACAGGAGATGTCAGAACTAGGAGAGACCTTAGAACAGGGAATGACAGAGCTGGGAGAGATCTTAGAACAGGGATGTAAGAACTGAGAGGAGTCAGAACAGAGGAGGCCAGAGCTAGAGAGACTTTAGAACAGGGAATGACAGAGCTGGGAGAGACTTTAGAACAGGAGATGTCAGAACTAGGAGAGACCTTAGAACAGGGAATGACAGAGCTGAGAGAGATCTTAGAACAGGGATGTAAGAACTGAGAGGAGTCAGAACAGAGGAGGCCAGAGCTAGAGAGACTTTAGAACAGGAGATGTCAGAACTAGGAGAGACCTTAGAACAGGGAATGACAGACTGGGAGGGGCCTTGGAATGTAGAATGTTCAATTCTCAGGGAAAAATATATCCATGGTTAGTGTTACTTTGGAGATCGCCTAGTCTAGTCCCACCATTTTACAGAGCACAACATGGAAAGTGAGAGTTGGGTATCCAAGGTTTGTGAGTGTCAGAAGGAAATCTCATCTCCCTCTCCCCTCCCTCCTCCTTCCAGGGTCCCAGCGCTCCCTGTGAAGAATCTGAATGGCACAGGACCTGTACACCCAGCCTTGGCAGGTAAGATATCTCCTTCTAACCCTAGGCACTTTAGGTACACACACAGACACACACACACAGACACACACACACAGACACACACACACACACAGAATCACCCCACAAGTGCACATATTCATCCATTCCTGCAAATATCTTTATGCTCACCCAGATATAGGCAGATAGCCACAACCTGGTACCCTCATCCAGACAGACACCCCCAGATACGTCCCCAAGGGCGACGGCTGAGGTTCTAGAGCTATGGTGGATGAAAAAGGAGGATCAGATTAGTCGGGAGAAGGGGAGATGAATGGGGTTCCCCAGCTAGGAGGAACAATGACCATTTCAGCCGCTCCTAATTCAGAGCCAGAGAGAGAGGGGTTGGGGAGAAGGGAGGAGCCCCACAGCCCCTCTCCCGGCTGACTCCGCTTTCATTGCCGCGTCTCTTCCCTAGGGATGACAGGAATCCTGATGTGTGCAGCAGGGCTGCCGGTCTGCCTGACCCGGGCTCCCAAACCCATCCTCCACCCACCTCCCATTAATAAGAGTGACATCAAACCTGTGCCCGGGATCCCAGGCATCTGTCGGAAAACCAAGAAGAAACATCTGAAAAAGAGTATGGCTGGACCTTCTTGTCTCCTCCCCAGAATTCATCTTTCTTGCCAATTTATTCTCCCCCTCCACTCTCCTTTCAGTCATGGATTCCTCTGCTCCCAGGAACTTGGGAAGCCTCTTGGGGTGGGATGTGGGATCCTGAGGAAGGGGTCGCTGAGGGATTCAGCTTGGGTGAGGGTCTTATCTGAAGGGTTTGGTGACCCTGGAGGTGGGGGAGGAAGGAGCAAAGGGGACTTGTGGCCTGGGCCCAGCCCCATCCCTAATTCTGCTACTCCTCCAGGTAAGAATCCTGAGGATGTGGTTCGAAGATACATGCAGAAGGTGAAGAATCCACCTGATGAGGTAAAACCAGAGGAAGAACCTGGGAGGTGGGGTGCTTGGCCATTGCCCGTTTCGGGTCCAGACCTGAGTCCTGAGATGGAGCAAGGGTTTCTTCTTCTGGATCCAAGCTTCCCCAGCTTGGAGAGGGAAGCAGAGCCCCTGAACCTCAGCACGGGGCTCTCTGGGACTAGAAGGGTATGGGAAGCCTGAGCCATTCAGAGAAGGGAGGTTTGGGTCCAGGAAGGAGGAAGGAGAACAGGACACATTGAGGAAACTCACATTCTATAGAGAGAGACATAACCTGCTGCAGAAACAGTGTTCGGTCTAGACATTCCCTGTGAGGACTCTTCTCTAATAAAACGGATCACCATAGGCTCTGCTACTCTGCTGCTCTGTGGGTACGAAACCTATTCCTGAATAATGTTTGGGGGGTGGGGATGCCAGCAGAGATCAGATGGGGTTTCACTAAGAAAGAAGGATTAAAGCTGAGTTTGGGGAGGGGGGACTTCAGGGATTCTAAGAGGCAGGGATAAGGAGGGAGGGCCTGACAGGCATGAGGGACAGCATGGGCAAAGATCCGGAGAAGGGAGATGGAATGTCATATGTGAAGAATAATAAGAAGGGGAAGGGAAATAATGTCTAATAAAGCTGGGGAGATAATTATTCAATCAACAAACATTTATTAAGGAAAGACTATGTACCAGGAATTGTGTTAAGAACAAGGAATACAGGGGCAGCTAGATGGCACTGTGGATAGAGCACTGGCTGTGAAGTCAGGAGGACCTGAGTTCAAATCCAGCCTTAGACACTTAATATTTTCTACCTGTGTGACCCTAGGCAAGTCACTTAACCCCAATTGCCTCAGAAAAAAAAAAGAACTAGGAATACAATGAAAGCTAAAATCCAGGCCCTGCCTATAAGGAGTTTCCATTCTAATAGGGTGAACAAGATTTAATTATTATATAATTAATATTATATGTATAATAATTATTAATTAATAATATAATAATAAATAAAATAAAGTTTCTTGATTAATTATTAATAAATAATTAATATTATATGTATAATAATTATATGTTGGCATATATAAATATATGTATATATGTATACCTTCTATAGAAAAAGCTTCCTATGGAAATTATTTGAGTTACTTCTTAAAGGAGGCCAGGGATACTTAGTCAATTTAGGCATGAGAAAAATTCAGTACAAAAAACAGATAGATGGGAGGTGGAGAGTCAAGGGCAAAACTAGCAAGCAATCCAGTGCAACTGGATAGAAGACTTCCTGGAAGGGAGTAAAGTATAAGAAAACTGGAAAAGTAAGTAGAGCAAAGTTATGTGTCAGAAAAAGTTATATTTGATTTTTAACATCAGGATGAAGGACTTCAAATATTAAGCAGAGGAACTGGCCTTGAAACAACAAGGCCTTTGATCCTTGAGACAACAAGGAGCCACAATTTATTGAACAAGGGAGTGACATGGTCACATCTGTGCTTTAAAAGCATCACTTTTAAGTATCTACTACATGTACAGCTCTGTGGATGCAAAGAGAGATAAAATACAAATGAGCCTGCTCTCAAGAAGCTTATAGTGTTTTTTTTTCCCCCTGAGGCTGGGGTTAAGTGACTTGCCCAGGGTCACACAGCTAGGAAGTGTTAAGTGTCTGAGAGCAGATTTGAACTCAGGTCCTCCTGAATTCAAGGCTGGTGCTCTATCCACTGTACCACCTAGCTGCCCCCAAGAAGCTTATAGTTTAAAGGGTGTTTGTGGAGTACAGAAGACACGTATAGGAGTAACCAAAGAAAAGGGAAGGGCTTAAGTACAATGGACAGCTCCTAGCAAAGATGTAGGAAAACTTGGAAGACATCCTTTACTCTGGGGGGATATTAAAGGTACTAGAGGTTCCACAAAAGAAGTAGCATCCGAGTTGGGTCAGAGAGGTTTGTTCTCAAGCTTTAGAAGGGAGGATATAGGAAAAGCACAAAAATGAGAGAAGATGAAATAAGATTAGAGTACAGAGAATAATTCAGTGGGCTGGAGCAAAGAGTATGTCCAGGAAAGTAGCATGAAGCAAAATCTAGAGCCAGATTTTGGAGATCTTGAATACCAATCAGGAATTCACATTTTTTTTGTCTAGGTAACAGGGAGCCATAGAAGGTTTTTGAGTAAAGGAATAATGATTATAGCAGTGATTTAAGGTTATTTATCTTTAGTTGGGGATGAATTGGAGTCCAGTTAAGAAGCTATTGTAATAATTCAGGCAAGCAGTGATGAGATCCTAAACTAACTGGATAAAAGACTTCCTGGAAGGAGTAAAATGTATAAGAAAACTGGGAAAGTAAATAAAGGCAAAGTTACAAGTGTCAGAAAAATTTATATTTGATTTTTGACATCAGGATGAAGGACTTCAAATATTAAACAGAGAAACTGGTCTTTGATTCTGGAAATAATAAGGAGCCACAATTGTAGCCACAGTGGTAGTTGGAAGAGAGTGGAGGGGGCAGATGTTTAAAAAATATTGAGGAGTGAAATTCGTGGGATTTATCAACTGATTAGAGCAGGAGACTACAAGGAAGTATAAATCATCAATGAGTTATGAATGAAATAAATCGTAGACCTCAGAGTTGGAAAGAAACTTGAATTTGGGGTGACTCACTTAATTCTGAATCTCAGTTTCCCTCATCTCTAAAACAAAGGGATCAGAGTAGATTATCCTTAAGGGACTCTTTTAAGCTTTCAATAAGTAATTCAGTGAAAGATTCTAGCATAGAAAGCATAGCTCTGTTCCTTTTGGAGGACCCACAGAGGTTGTATAATTTAACAGATGTTCCCCAGTGAAACATTACTGGAGAGAAGTTCACCTCCTCAATCCTTTGCTCAGAGACACATTGTGGCATAGTGTATAGAGAACAAAATCAGGAAGAGCTGGGTTCAAGTTCCATTCTCTGGATTCTCCTGGAAAGTCTCAATGTTCCAGGAAACCCTCAAAGATTATAAATTATTGAGCAGTTGCCAGTTTGCTTTGAGGAAGGGGAGAGAGGAGAAAGAGAGAAAGGAGAAGCAGAAAAAGAGACAAGGGGAGAGAGGAGAAAAAGAGAGAGGAGAGACAAAAAGAAAGACAAGGGGAGAGAGGAGAAAGAGAGAAAAGAGAGTTTCTTTGTATCCCCAGTGCTTATCATGTAGTATTAATAATAATAATAATAATATCTATAAGTTAATACTTTCATAACACTTTAAGATTTGCAAAATACTTTATAATTGTTAACTCATTTGATCTTCATAACAATCCTGGGAAATAGGTAGTTATCATCCCCATTTTATAGAGGAGGAAACTGAGGCAGATAGCAATAGACTTTTCCAAAGTCATCCAATTAGTGTCCTAAGCATGGATTTGAATTCCCTGCCTCTGGTCCAGAGGGAGAGCTAAATCAAATAGGGATAATGGCATACGATGCTATATTTCTCCACTGTGCCACCTGTTTAATAAAGAATCATTTAATAAATGTTTGCTGACTAGAGATGACTGGAGTCATAGAGATGAAATCACAAGTAGGGACCCCTCCAAAAATCTAGTTCTTAGGGTCATTTCCTCATTAAATTTCAGTTTTGAGGCCCAAATTAGAAGTCAAAAGAACTGGCCTTTGCCATTTTCTGTGTGACCTTGGTCAGATCCTTTCCCTTCTCAAGACCTCAGTTTCCAACCTCTCTAGTAAAGTGATTCTAGGATCCCTCAGTCCTTCACAGCCCTTCCATCTTGTGTCTCTGAGTAAATCTTTGCCCCATCTCTACTCCCATCTCTGGCAGGACTGCACCATCTGCATGGAGCGATTGGTCACTGCATCCGGCTATGAGGGTGTTCTCCGCCACAAGGGCGTAAGACCAGAGCTTGTGGGCAAGCTGGGCAAGTGTGGGCACATGTACCACCTCCTGTGCCTGGTGGCCATGTACAACAATGGAAACAAGGTATCCCTGGGGAAGGTGACTTCAGGGAGACAAATAGGGGAAGATGGGGCGGCAGGAGGAGAGACAAGCTCAAGAAGAGATAGACTGAATGGGGGGAGAGGGGCTGAGGAAGGATAGGCTGCTGGGAGAGAAACCGACTGGGGAAGAGACAATCTCTCTCAAGAAAGAGATTGAGGCCGGAGAGATGGGCTGAAAAGGAAGAGATTGAAGAGAGAAGCTAAATAAGGGAGAGACAAAATAAAGGAAGTGACAGACTAAGGGGAGGAGAGGCTGAAGGGAGAATAGATGGAAGCAGAGGTAGACTGAAGGACAGACCTCAGGAACCTCTGCCATAGCTGGGCCCCTGGGCTGGGGAAGGGCCACAGGTCAATGGGAGAACTGCTTCATGGGGGAGGGTGCTGATCGGAGATCTCTTTTCCGCCCAGCAGGATGGCAGCCTCCAGTGCCCCACCTGTAAGGCCATTTATGGGGAGAAAACAGGGACTCAACCCCCCGGGAAGATGGAATTCCACCTCATCCCCCATTCACTCCCTGGCTACACGGACACCCAGACTATCCGAATTGTCTACGACATCCCCACTGGGATCCAGGTGAATTGACCCCCTTCACCCCAGACTGCAACTGCCCTAGTCCGTGATGTGCCTTTGTCTACCATTGCTCTGCCCCCAGCTGCCCCAGCGCCAGCTGCCCAATTCTCTCTCTCCTCGCTAGTATTAGGGGTTCAAATCATAGGGAGTTCATTCTGGGAACCCCTCTGGATGATCTAGGCCTGGGAACTTCTGCCTAAAAATCTCACTTCCAGGGCACGATGGTCCCAGGGGACCTATCATAGATCTGCTGGGCCCCTCATGGAAGGCCATCCATGGGGAGAAAATAGGGACCTAGGACCACTTCAGAGCTCCAGATATTAAGGAATCTAGGAGATTTGCTAAAGCCAAGGAGCTGGGTCCCGCCACAAGAGCTCTGGGGATAAATCTAGGTTGGTCTCTGCTCCACCTGCTGGCTGCCAAAGATAATCCCTCTGTGTCCCCATTACAGCTCTCCCAGCTCCCAAAGTTCTTCCTACTATTCAAGGCTTGAGGCTTAAGAGAAGAACAGCCAGGACACAATTTATCCCAGACACGAGACTCCAGATGGTTGAGGGAGGGCTGGGTCTCCCTTCCCTGA
Organism: Sminthopsis crassicaudata; assembly: GCF_048593235.1. NCBI lineage: Eukaryota > Metazoa > Chordata > Mammalia > Dasyuromorphia > Dasyuridae > Sminthopsis > Sminthopsis crassicaudata. The sequence continues at coordinate 28,622,362 of NC_133617.1, read as the reverse complement.
ATCTGGCTTTTCTCTTCCCTGCCCCCTCTGGTATTCTCCCTCCCATTGCAGGGTCCTGAGCACCCCAATCCTGGCAAGAAGTTCACGGCGAGAGGCTTTCCCCGGCATTGCTACCTGCCTGACAACGAAAAGGGCCGCAAGGTGGGTCATGAGGAAAAAAAAGGAAGGGGGCCAGAATCCCACAAGCCAACATAGCAGGCTGAGGGGAAGAGGAGGGAGAACTGTAATTTCTCCCCACCTGGGCCCTTCCTTAACTGGCGAGACCATTAGTGGACAGGTTTGGGAGTTTCTCTGTGGGGTCCACTGCCTTCTGTAGAGTGGTCTGCACTCCACAGGGCTCAGGTTTGAAGATGCTAAATTACCCCAGTTGAATTCTGATACTGGCAGCCAAAAGGAGTCTGGGAAGAGAGAATTTCTGAGTTGGGAGAAGCCTCTAAGAACACAATAGCCTCTCACTTTGTAGGGGAAGAGAAAATGGCCTCAGAGGGGACATGGCTTGCCCAGAATCACCTACCAAGATGGTAGCAGCGTCTCTCTCTTGCTAAAGGATGTTCCCTTTTGGGATAACAGACTTGCCTTTTTAAAGGCGCCTTCTAGAGACAGTGGTTTACATTAAGAGCAGAATCAGGTGGCAAGAGTATCATTTTAGAAGTTTTCTTGGGACCCCTTTTTTACATCACAGAGATGGCCGCCCACCCCTAACCCTGGCTCTGTCCATCACTCCCTTGTCCCTATTGCTCCAGTGCTCCGACTGCTCATCATGGCCTGGGATCGGAGGCTGATCTTCACCATCGGCACGTCCAACACGACGGGTGAATCAGACACCGTGGTCTGGAACGAGATCCACCACAAGACGGAGTTCGGCTCCAACCTCACTGGGCATGGCTACCCAGACCCCAACTACCTAGACAACGTCTTGGCAGAGCTCACGGCCCAAGGGGTCTTGGAGCCATCTTCAAAGGACTGAGACCTGGGACCCTCCTCCAGGCTGTCCATACTCCTTGCTCTAATGGACATCTCACTCTTCTATCCCTTCACCTTTTACCCCCCACACACACACTCCTCCTCCAACAGGCAGGCTGCCAGGACCTCTCCTACCTGGGAAGGTGGAAATCATTCTTAGCAGAGGTTATTCTGGGGACAAATATTTAGATCTTCCCTCTTTCTATATGACAGCAAGTAAGATTGACAAGCAAACACGCTTTCTTGGGAGGGAGAAAAGATACACACGCCCAAAATAACCCTGCCAAAAAAACCCCTGGAGCCCTGAATGAAATAATACTTCCCATTTTATAGCATTCAGTTTACAAAACATTTTCCTCACAACAACCCTATGAGGTGGGTAAGTCAGGTTCCATTTTACAGATGAATAAACTGAAGTTCAAGCAGGGGGGAATGGCTTAGAACTGGAAGAAGTCTTCAGAGATCTGCCGGTCTGAACTGCTCATTTGCTTAGAGCAGACAGGGCTTGTCCAAGACCACACAGCCAGGGAATAACAGATCTGTGCCTTGGCTGACATGCTAACCTAATGGGAAAGCATCTCACCCATGCTATCACACACACACACACACACACACACACACACACACACACACACACACACACACACCATAGAAAAACTCCCAGACCTGTCTAGAAGCATATTCCTTTCTTCTTCCCTCCGTCTCCCCGTCCCCCTCCCCCTCTCTCCCTCCCTTTCTTTCCTTTCTCTCTCTGTCCCTCCCTCTGTCTCCCCCTCTCTCCCTCCTTTCTTTCCTTTCTCTCTCTGTCCCTCCCTCTCTCCCCCCTTTCTTTCCTTTCTCTCTCTGGCCCTCCCTCTGTCTCCCCCTCTCTCCCTCTTTTCTTTCCTTTCTCTCTCTGTCCCTCCCTCTCTCCCCCCTTTCTTTCCTTTCTCTCTCTGGCCCTCCCTCTGTCTCCCCCTCTCTCCCTCTTTTCTTTCCTTTCTCTCTCTGTCCCTCCCTCTCTCCCCCCTTTCTTTCCTTTCTCTCTCTGGCCCTCCCTCTCTCCCCCTCTCTCCCTCCTTTCTTTCCTTTCTCTCTCTGTCCCTCCCTCTCTCCCCCCTTTCTTTCCTTTCTCTCTCTGGCCCTCCCTCTGTCTCCCCCTCTCTCCCTCTTTTCTTTCCTTTCTCTCTCTGGCCCTCCCTCTCTCCCCCCTTTCTTTCCTTTCTCTCTCTGGCCCTCCCTCTGTCTCCCCCTCTCTCCCTCTTTTCTTTCCTTTCTCTCTCTGTCCCTCCCTCTCTCCCCCCTTTCTTTCCTTTCTCTCTCTGGCCCTCCCTCTCTCCCCACTTTCTTTCCTTTCTCTCTCTGTCCCTCCCTCTGTCTCCCCCTCTCTCCCTCCTTTCTTTCCTTTCTCTCTCTGTCCCTCCCTCTGTCTCCCCCTCTCTCCCTCCTTTCTTTCCTTTCTCTCTCTGGCCCTCCCTCTCTCCCCACTTTCTTTCCTTTCTCTCTCTGTCCCTCCCTCTGTCTCCCCCTCTCTCCCTCCTTTCTTTCCTTTCTCTCTCTGTCCCTCCCTCTGTCTCCCCCTCTCTCCCTCCTTTCTTTCCTTTCTCTCTCTGGCCCTCCCTTTTTCTCCTCTATCTCTCTCTCTCTTTCTCCACCCCCGCTTTCCCTCTCTCCAAATCCCTCCCCACACTCTCTTGCTAATGGACAGGAATGGACTTCAGAGTCCAGAGTGGATTCTGGGTTCCATGTTGTGTGTGTTTGGGGGGGTGGGGGAGGGGGAAACATGCACCTATAATTGCCTCGATACATGGATAACCCTGGGTGGGGAGGGGGGAGAGGGCGGCACTAGGGTGAAAGGGGAGGAACCTTGCTTCTTTTTTCTCTTTGTCTCACCTTCCCTTTGACCCCACTTTGAATTCTCTCTGTCCTGTTGCAATCTGCCTATAGGAGGTGACCACACGGGTGGTCCCTCTCCCATACCAAACCTTTCCCGACCCAACTGGGGGATTTCTGAGCCACCCCTTTCTGCAAGCCCCATTCTGGAGGCGTTCACTAGCTGGGGGGCGGAGGATGAGGACTCAGATGAGACCTCCCTAACATGAAAACCCTTAAAAAGGAGAGTGGGTGACAAAGAGTTAACCTTTTTTTTTTTTTTTTTTTGGTGTTGGGGGGGAAACCCAAAGATATGACAGCTCCCAGCCAACCAGGCACCTGTTGCCTAGGCAACTCACCAGCTCTGTCTCTGTCGATTGGCTGCCATTGTGGATGTTGGCCAGGAGTTAAAGGGATGTCAACAATTGCTCTTTCAAAAAAACACCAGTCCCACTGTGGGTGGAGAAATAAATCGCCTTTCTCCTCCCCATGTTGTCCTCCTATTGGTAAAGACTGGGGAGTGGGTATGAGGGGAGGGGCCGTCACACTCCTTTGCTCTCTGGAGACGGGTTTATAAGGATTCAGGAAAGGGGGGTGGGTAGATATTACTGCCCCACTGGGCAAAACAGCCTAGCATGTCGGGAAGTGCCATTCTGACCTCGACCACAAGGTGGTGCAGTGATGCTAACTCCACACAAAGTTATTAGCCCCCCAGGAGGTTCAGCAAGACCCTCTGGCAAAATCCTGGAGAGCCAAAAAATCATAGCAAGAGAAACTGGCATCCTCCCCTGTCTGTTCTAGAGGATGGTGTAGATCCCCATGATCTCTTCGCCTTCCCTCCCACCACATACACACAGCTCAGGTTTTCAGCCATGAATTCACTTATTCATTCACATCCGTTATCCAACACATCTGCTGGACCTGCTCTGGAAAATGAGGAGCTGGCCTCTCTGGCTTCTGGTCCCTCACCTCTCTGGGCCCACGTTCTTCAAGAACTGAAGAACTAAGAAAATCAAGAAGCCTCCGCCCCATGGCGTTAGCCCAGGGTACTCCTCTTTCTGGCTGAGCTGGGGCCCAGGGGCTCCTGAAGTGGAACACGTGGTGCTTAAGGTTGATTGGAAGGATGCTGGGAGAGAGAAAGGAAAGTCAGAGCAAGGATCCCTAGAGAACTGAGGGAGAACAGGGGTTAGCGACCTCCCCTCATTCATCCCTTCCGGGGGACCCCTCCTGCCCCCTAAAAAAGCTCACCAATCACGACGGGCATATTTAGGGGGGCTAGCCACCTCCTCCCCCTCCTAAACAAACAAAAAAGTGTTTATTAGAGGGTCCTTTTCCCAATGGTCAGTCACAAAGACCCCAGAACACATGCCTTTAGGCCTACATCTGGGGGGCTCCATTAGCAGAAACCCCCTATCTGACTTCCCTGTTGGGACGTCTGCCCTACCCCTACTCTGTCCTAGCTTATTTGGGGAAGGCTCTGGGAACCCAAAATCTCATCTCAGAGAGTGGAGCTCAGCTCCCCCTGCTGACCAGAGGTAAAACTGCATCTTATTCAGTTGGCTCAGAAATTGGATGAAGGGAGCACCTGGGACCCTCCTAGGTTCCACTGTCCCTGCCTCTGCCCCCAGGCTCTACTGTCCCTCCCTCCCCTCCCCATAAAGCTAAATCTACTCTTCCTTTTCTCAAGCCCAGCTCCTGAGGAGGAAGGGGGAGATGGGATCACTGATAACCCTCAGCCTAGGATCCTCTCCCATGCATTCATTTTATGGTCATTGGTAGAATCAAATCCCAGACTGCAGAATCTCTGCTCTTCGCCAGCAGTCATAGGACCTGAATTTAAATTCTCATTTCCTACCTAGGTGATCTTGGCCCTGTTTATTCTGGAAAATATGGGGATTAGAGTAGATAATCTCTCCATAATAATAATAATATATACAATATATATGTATGTATTTTTACTGAGGCAACTGGGGTTAAGTGACTTGCCCAGGGTCACACAGCTAGGAAGTGTTAAGTGTCTGAGAGCAGTAAATCATAGAATATTCTGGAAGACAATATCCCATCCCCACTCCCAACCTTCTCAGCATGGGTAGACTGGGCTGTCACACTCTGATTTCTAAGAACTCAATCCCCAAAGTTAGAGCTGAGGACCTACTCCAAGCACAACAGGTCATGGGAGGAGCCCCTAACTGATAGATAATGGGACAAGGACATCCCCCAAAATTCATGAAAGGACCCGGATGAATGGGTGGGTTCTGAAGCCTCTACAGATCAATATTAAAGGCTTATGGTTGGGGTTGGGGGAGGGGGCACCCTCTCCTCCTCCTTCACAAGACTAGCAGCCTAGAACTAAGAAGGGTCATGCAAAGTGGGTGTAGAATGGCCACAGAGGTCCAAAGGCAGGCCCCGTGATGGGCTAAGAAGAAACAAAGGACTGGACTAGATAAGGACCGATTGAAAGAACTGGGAATGTTTAGCCCAGAGAAGAGACAAAAGAAAGAGGATTAGGGGGTCCTGCCAGTCCCCAGAGGGGCTAACTCGGACCAGAATGTCAGAAACTACAGGGTGACATTTTTCAACTCAATGTCAGGAAAGGCTTGCTAATAATGATATGAGTCCAGGACGGAACGGATCGCCTCAGGAGGTAGTAAGTTCCCCATCACTGAAGGTCTCCAAGAGAAGGGTTTATGTCATGCTGTCCGGGATGTTGTAGAGGATTAGAATCACCTAGAGAGACACATTAGAAATGGACTCTGAAGACTCTTTCCAATCTGGGATTCAATGATCAGGTAGCAACTGAGGAGCAAGGATTAAAAAATAAGCAAAAAAGGGGGTTGTTGAGCCAAAAGGTCCACAATGAGCAGCTACTGTGGGTGAGCTAAAGAGTTAAAAATAACTGAAAAAGAATCCACATTTCATGACCATGGGCCACCATAACAAACTGGTTCAATCAACTTAGAGGATGACTGACTCATTGAGGAAACTGAGGTTTGCTCCCATCCGGAGTGGTTAGAAAAATGTTTGTTCCCCCACTGCCGCTCCCTGTCAATGGAGGCCATCAATCTCAAGAGAGAGTGGGAATGATTCCATGCTATTCCATCTCCTCTCCTGAAAACACCAATCGATCAGCATCCAAATCCTCCATCCGTTTCTCAGAGTGACATGTCTAATTCCCAGAAGTCCGTTTTTGGTTCCAGAGTCCAGGCCTGCATTCAAAAGCTGACCCTTGCTCTTCCAACCCATGGTCAAGTCACTCCTAGGTTCAGTTGCCTCATCTGTAAAATGAGGGGTAAACTCGATGACTCCTGGGGTTCCTTAATCTATGAGCCCCAGAGAGAGCTCAGGCTTCTCTCCTCTGGATGGAACACGGCTCTGTCCTCCATTCCAGGATGATACCTACGATCTGAGACACAGGATCCTAGGCTCATAGTGTGGTTGTAAATGAGGGGAAAGGTCTCAGTACCATACGCTGGAAGGGACCCCAGAGGGCACCCTGAGGGAATTTGAGCCAGTGTGGCTGTGGGCTATTTAAGAAACAGTCCAGCTTTCTCAGTCAATGACCCCAGTACTCAGCCTTGATGGCAAGCAGGGAGCTGGAGTGGTCATTTCAGGCAAGTGAGTCTCCAGGTTCAGCATCTCTTACTCTGAGTAAGTAAAGGGGAGGGGAAAGAGAGGCAAGGCCTGGCCAGCTTCTGGCCTCTTCTTCTTCCAGGCTCTTGCCCTTTACTATTCACTGGACATCAGCTCTTCCTTCCTTAATAAAAAAAAATGTCCCAGGATTACGGGGAGAGGACAGTGTCCTGGACTGAAAGCTGGAGATCTTAGGAATGAAGGGAGACTCTAGCTACTTGCTCCTTCTCTTCCTGCTCAAAGGTCTTGTGGGCCTGCTCCAGGTCCTCAATCACAGCCAGTAGATGGACCGCAGCTGAAGCTGTGGGGGGTCTTTGCTGCTCTGGAACAGCAGATACCTCTCCTGATGGAAGAGAAAAGGAGGGAAAATGGTCAGGAGAAGACTACCGTGATCATTAGGATGAAGTCAAATGTGCTATCAGGTCCGAGTCACTGGTTTGGGATAATGGACCTGAGTTCAAATTCTGACTCTGGTATTTGTTACTCAATCCCTTAGACTTAATTATCACTGTGCTCCTCCGGGTATCCATTTCCTATTCTGGAAAAAAAAAATCAGCTGGACTCAAGTTCATAGCTCTAAATCTTATGAGCTGTCCATCCAAACCAATGGGAGAATAAGGGCCCAAAGAAGAGATAAAACAGTCTCTTCAACTGTGGAAAGTACTATGAGGTCTCCTTTTTGGGAAATATACCTGCTAGAATCTGCTAATACTAAATTCACTCTGTATTCTTGGAGTGCACAGAAATTTGGGAAAGTGGGATGGAGTTAGATCATGGCCACATATGAGTGACTGGCGATCCTAGGCCCACACGTGCTTGAGTGTAGCAGAGAACACACTAGTTCTAAGTTTCTGGCTCCCAAGTTGATTGTGAATATGGTTGAACACAGAACAGTGTTTGTTGGAACCAGGGATTTTTGTGCTTGAGATGAACCACCAGTGGGGGCTCGCACAGAATGCAGCCACTAGATGGAAAAGGATTGTACATGCACAGGTGTTGCTACTGGGAATTCTGCAAAGCAGGGCAAGTGAGGAACTGGGCCCAGATGGAGCTGGAGAAGCTTTTTAAATTTCCCACCCTGAGTCAAAGTGCTGATCCCCCAAGAGCTCTGGTTAGGAGGGCATTGAAGTGACACGGGAAACCCTGGTGCTGGACTCCATGTAGGTGTAAGTGATAAAAATATACCCACAGGGGGAGCAGAGAAGAAAAGAACTCCAGCCAGATGTTCTCACCTTCCTGGCCACTCTGGACCTGCGTCACCTCCTGGTCCAGCTTGATCTCCTCAGACAACTCAACATATTTCTTCCTGGGCAGAGAGAAAGAGAGAGACAGAAAGAGTCATAACCAGAAAGAGCCAGAGCCGGAGGGACATAAGCAGAAAAACTGAGACAAACACCAACAGGCAGACAGACAGACACACACGGCTGGCAAGTCAGAGGCCTGGGCCCAAGCCCACGAATACCCGTGAAAACTTCATTTTCCTTCTCTGGGACCCATTTTCTTCATATGTAAAAGGGGAGGTTGGACCAGATGGAATTTAAAGTCCTTTCCAACTCAATGAACCATGGGAGTTAATTGGATTTAAGTTGAGACTTCCAAGGCCAGCTAGTCCAACATCCTCCACTTTACAAATGATTTCTACGGTCCCTCAGTTCGGATACTCAAAGAGACAGCGTAATATAGTGGAAATAATGGGGACATCAGAGTTAGGAAGACCAAGGTCTGGAGCCTCAGTTTCCTCATGTTTAAAATGGGTATGAAAGCAACGGTGCTGAACATTAAGTGAAATGTGTGTAAAGTCTTCATAATCCTCAACACGTGTGCCACATGTATGTTATATACACACGTGTTACACTGTAATGGCCTGTGTTACATGTATAATGTTAGCTATCGGCTACATGTATAACACTGTATATGTTACACGTATACGATAGGATACATCTGTTACATATACAATATTATACATGTTACAAATGTAACGTTATGTTACATTTTAATGTATACACATGGTGCTTGGTATATAGCAAATGCTATGTAGTTGTTAGTTAGTATGTGTGTATGCACATTAATTAACTAGTATCATCATTATTATTATTGAAATTTTTTAGTCTTCTCTTATCTCTGAGTCTATGACCCTGTGGGAGCAGAAAGAATGGGGGATTTGCAAGTTAGAGCTCTGGATTCAAATCTTGGCTCTACTGATTACTAACTATGTTAGCCTGAGCAAGTCACTTTCTCTCTTGGTCTCAGTTTCCTCATCTGTAAAATAAGGTTAAGATTCCTTCTAGCTCCTAATCTGGAAGGGATTTCTGGTCACCGTGCTGGCCTCTGGTGGTCAGAGTTGTTACTGCACCTCCCCAGCTCTCTTCCCCACCCAAAAGTCTCCTCCCTCCCCTGAAACTCATGCACACCCACCTGAGCTTGTCCCTCCCCAGAAGCAATTGCCGATACACCATCTGGGCCTCTGCATCGGGGTCCAGGGGGTCGCTCCAGTCTCCAAGGGTCACGGCTGAGTGAGTGCGGCTACAGCCCTGGACTGCCAGAGAAGGGCAAGGGGGCCAGATTGGCAGGCGAGAGCCCCAATCCGGTTGGCAATCCCCAGTTCAGGTCCACCTTGTGCCATCACTAGGCCCTCCCCATGCGGGAGCCCACCCGTGCCCTTGGGCCAGCCTGTGGGTCACCTGTGCGGTCCTGCTGGAGGCAGCAGGTCCAGCGGTTGCCTCGGAAGGTCCCCGGATGGCACGAGAGCAGCATACCCTCATTGCAAACACTGGCTTTGCGGATGGCCGACAACCACTGGTTCAGTTCGTTCACATTCTGATGAGGAATGAATGCTCAGGGTTAGACAAGGTTAGACAGGGAGCACAATAGTAGTAATAGTAGTAGTAGTAGCAGCAGCAGCAGCAGCAGGAGGAGGAGGAGGAGGAGGAGAGGAGGCAAAAGAAGCAGAAGAAGAAGGAGGAGGAAGAGGAAGAGGAGGAGGAGGAGAAGGGGAAGAAAAGAAGAAGAAGAAGAAGAAGAAGAAGAAGAAGAAGAAGAAGAAGAAGAAGAAGAAGAAGAAGAAGAAGAAGAAGAAGAAGAAGAAGAAGAAGAAGAAGAAGAAGAAGAAGAAGAAGAAGAAGAAGAAGAAGAAGAAGAAGAAGAAAAGAAGAAGGAGAAAAGAAGAAGAAGAAGAAGAAAAGAAGAAGAAGAAGAAGAAGAAGAAGAAGAAGAAAGAAGAATAAGAAGAAGAAAAGAAGAAGAAGAAAAGAAGAAGAAGAAGAAGAAAGAAGAATAAGAAGAAGAAAAGAAGAAAAGAAGAAGAAGAAGAAGAAAGAAAGAGAAAGAAGGAGTAGGAGAAGGAGAAGAAGAGGCAAAAGCAGGATATAGTGGAGGAGGAAGAGGAGAAGGAGAAAGAGGAGGAGGAGGAAGAGGAGGAAAAATGATGATGATGATGATGATGATGATGATGATGATGATGATGATGATGATGATGATGATAGCAGCATAGTGGATAGAGATATGGTCTTTATCCAGAAGACCTGAGTTAAATTCTTGCCTCTGTGAATCTGGGCTAGTCACTTAACTTGTCCGTATTATAGGGGCCTTTTAAAGGAGGAATGGTGATCTGCATTGGTAGAGGGGGTTTCCTATATGAAATGGAGGGGAGGGTGGTACAGAGAAGGACAGAATAGATGACACTATGGTCTCTGCTGAGAACTAAGGGACAAGAGTGCTTAGGTGTGTGATTGCAGGTGAGGAAGGGGAAGGGAGATGAAGTATCCGCACCTTGCAGTGAATGTATAGGGTGTCCAGCTGCCCGTCCCTGTTCTTGGTGATGACCTGCATCATATGCGGCTGCTGGAAGGCATTTTCATCCACCCTTTCCACAGCGCAGATCCTACACACCGGGATGGAGGTCCGCACCTGCCCCAGGCCAGCCCCCACACCCTGCTCACACCAAGCTGGAGGCAGGAAGGGGAGGGGGCTCCCCTCCACCCACCCACCCGCCCCCATACCCAACCCCAGTCTCCAAGATGGCCCCACCAACTGACTCTGTCCAAGAGCTCTGGCTGCAGGGCCCAGGATGACCACAAGGGGCCCTCTGAGCACTCTGGTCGGGCTCCTTAGTGGGTCTGGCTCCCTGCTTGGCCATGAGTGAGTGTGGGCATCTAAGTGAATGTCTGTGGGTATATATGTGGATGCAGGAAGATGCGTGTCCTGTGAGTAAGAGAGGGCGCTGGGCCAGTCTGTATGTGTATATATGAGCGTGTAGTCGTCGTTTGACCTGAGCTCAGAGAGGCACTGGGTTGTGTGGTGAGAGGTCTCATCACCCAGAACATCCAGGTTTAAACCCTGTCTTAGATGCTGCCTTCCTGTGTGTCCTACAACAGTCATTTTATTTCTGTCTGCCTCAGTTTTCCTTATTTGAAAAATGAAGAATACTTAAAATCAGAATGAATCACAGTCATATAAACCAAAACATTTTCCTTATTTGAACAAAGGGAAACAGACTGTGATGAAGATAATAACAATAATAGTAACAGCAAGAGCAGCAGCTAGCATTTATATAGCACTTTAAGGTTTTCAAAGTGCTTTATAAATTTTATTCTCTGATCTTCACAACAATCCCAGGAGGTGTTATTAAGCCCGATTTTACAGATGAGAAAAGCAGTGTTGAGGTGTTAAATGACTTGCAGAATCAGAAAGAAAGGAAGGAAAGGAAGGAAGGAAGGGAGGGAGGAAGGAAGGAAGGAAGAAAGGAAGGAAGGAAGGAAGGAAGGAAGGAAGGAAGGAAGGAAGGAAGGAAGGAAGGAAGAAGGAAGGAAGGAAGGAA